>NW_010243010.1:10947-13828 GCF_000690775.1 Eurypyga helias | reverse complement strand
TGTCACTACAGGCCCTTGTAAAAAGTCCCCCCACAGCTTCCTTGTAGCCACTGGAAGGTGCAATAATGTCTCCCTGGAGCCTTCTCTTCTCCAGGCTGAACAAGCCCAACTCTCTCAGCCTGTCCCCATAGCAGAGGTGCTCCAGCCCTCTGAGCATCTTCGTGGCCTCCTCTGGACTCGCTCCAACCAGTCTATATCCTTCTTACATTGTTTTTCTTACAACTTGCTTCCAGTGTTCTATGCTCTATACATGCTAAGTCCTTGGCTGTTAGCTGTATTAGGAGGGCATTTACAGAAAATTTCCAGATGATGATGATGATCCAAAGCTGTAAGGAATCAATTTGCACAATGTAATTTTTAGGCCTATTTATCCTGTGAAGTTCAAAGTATTTTACTGCAGTTGGCCTACTGATTTATTGATCCTTCATCATTTTAAGCCATACGTCATTGTAGTATCTGAGTGGATTTCAATATACATACAAGCTGTGTTCTGGTGCATACATATGCAGGAGTAGCCAGTAAGCAGGCACTAAAACTAGAGTGTTCCAGGAGCATTCCAGGGTAGTTCTATCTCAGCTAACAAAAAGGGAAGGGAGTTGGTAAATACCACCATTATTATTACTACTATTATTTATAATAATTCTACTATTTAAGTATGTGATCTAAATCATTTTGAATTTATTCCCATAGTATGTGCTGGGAAAAACATGGTCAGGGACACTTTATACAAATTCCTACAGAAAGCTTGACCTAAAGATTTATTTGTGTACTCAGCACTGTGTCGGGTCTTCCTCGGTGCTACTTACAATACAAAGGTACTGCATCAGTTTATGATTTCTCTACGAATCCGCATTTAAGGCTATGACTTCCTTCTTAAGTTGCAGTATAACCTAAATCATGTCACGACTGCATTTCTGCAGTCACCACAAGAAGGGCACTGAGAAGGCTAACAGCAAGCTGCTGATGAGCACCTGACAGCACTTCCGAAGCTTGATGCCTCATTCAGGCTGGGCCCGCTGGAGCAAGGCCTGCCTTTAGAGGGCTCTTCAGTAGTCTAGGAGACTTACGCACTGTGTATTATCTTCTGTATGTTCTTCTATTCACTCTTTCATTTGTTGCTGAAGAGCAACAGTACCACCAACAAAAAGAACCAGTGATTTTTTACCAGAGTAAAAAATGGAAACTGCACAGAAAGCAAACAACTGGATGAATAGGTTCTTAGTCTAGCATACTACTATTATGAATGAAAGCACAATAGAAAGAAAATTACTTGCAATTCTCTGCTGGGGGAAAAAAAAAAGCATATCTGCACATATATACAAACACAGAGGTAATAACTAGAAATAACCTAATTTTTAAACCTGCTGCTTTAAATATATGTCCTAAAAGTAAGTAACCAGTGATACATAAATATTGGACAAATTATATATCAATGCTAAATTTTCACATAACGAAAGTTATTAGAAATAATTTCATGAACAGTTTGAAAGCAATAATTTTCTTTTTTCCACTGAAGAAGAATTCTCATTTTGCATGTAAGCTGAGACCAGGAGATAAAGCCTTGCCACAGAAGGCTTTTAGTATGTTTTTAAACATGTTCTATGAAATTTGCACAGAACGCAAACCTAAGAAATCTTTCAATATTTGTTGAATTGAAATCAAATACAATTTAAATTCCAGTGAAATACTGTCCTCTTTGCAAGAGTGAAAGTTGGCCAGGTCAAAAACAAGGAAGGGAACACAGGACAGTGTAATGTTATGACAAATTCAGCTTGAGTGCCTCGCTATATCCTCTAGCATTTATCCATTTAACTAGGCCAGAGTAGTTCTGGCCTAAAGAGTTATTTAGGTACTAATAATCCTCTACAAAATTCCATTATTCCCAAACTACATAATTCAAAATTCTTCTCCAGCACCAACAATATGTACAATGTGCAAAAGAACATTATTAAAAAGCGTTCAAAGGAGATTTCAGGCTTTTTATTAAACTTACTTCTTTACCATATCAATAATTTTCTCCTCGTATCCAAACGGTGTCACCTTCAGAAAAGACTGACGTAAACATGATTAAAAATGGAGGAGATGCCAGGTAATTTTAAGTGAGAGTCTACAAATGGTACTAAAGAAGTTCAGTATAATCCTCTTGTGCTAACACACGCACATATTCCGAGATCCTTCAGTATAAAAATAACTGAACAGCTGATACTAAAAACTAGGAGAAGCTGTTAATCTTTTAGAAATCAAAAAATACCAGAGCTTTCTTTAGTATGGGTTCCGTAGCTTTTTACCTATTTCATCAGAAACATCCAGGCCTACTTCACGCCTCTATTTTCATGCCACATTTGTCTGACGTGTTCACAAAAAGATTAATGTAAGATCTGAGGCACTGCACAACCTAAGTCTGCCAGTATCAACTCAAAATATGTGTGGCACAGTATGCATTACAAACCCATTTTGCAGTACTCGGTCAGTGACTACCTATTATTATCCCTATTACCAATGTATCTTACCTTTTCTTAACACCTAAAAATGCCTCATCACCCCTTCTGATCAACCTGTGTATTAATCTTAACATGTGGTTAATGTATCTCACGTTCCCAGAAGACAAAGCTTGCTTCAAAAATAAGACTCTTAAAAAAAAAATATTGATAAGAAAACAAGGAATCTAACAACTCTATACATAGAACACTTTTTCAAAAAATATACGTTAGATATTTATTGTCTGATAATTACTTATACATTAAAAATAATCTAAGTACTACACAATTATGAAAGTACAGAATAAAACAAAGCAGGTAGAACTTCTTCAGGCAATACTGATGTAAACATTTGAAGAGAAAAAATTTGCATCTGCACTGTTATTTTTATTAATTTATAATAA
>NW_010243010.1:6911-10929 GCF_000690775.1 Eurypyga helias | reverse complement strand
AGTGTAGTCAAACAGGTTTTCATTCCAGTGTTTTTTAACAAAAGTTTGTTTTTTCCATTATAAGCTATTTTGGGTTTTTTCCAAGTGCAGCAAGAGAGTTGTCTCTGCCAATTAAGTAATACAAGTGATGGATAGTCACCCGCATACAGCCCTAGAAACACTCACCAGCTGCGCAAAAACCCTCACACTAATAACTGAAACAATCTCTGTACAAAATAACTATGAAAACCTTCTCAAAATATTTGCTGACTGCCGTGCAGATGAAAACAGTTCTGCTCTGATTCATTAATGATTACAGTTACTGAGGCATTACCATACAAAGAGTACGTGTAAAATATTCACCTGCCATTTGAGACTCCTCTATGACCAACCAGGTAACTGTGTGTGGAGTGACTCACAGTTCAAGCTGAATAAAACAGTAATCTAGATTTCATTAAATAAAACACACTGACAAGAAAATGACGCCTAAAAGTATGCATTTTTGCTAATTACAAGTGCAATATAGTTCAGTCATCTTTTTCTAACCACTTTTTTTTTTCAGTCATATATACTTCCCTTTTCCTCACATAGTTTAGAAACATCTTATTCACCGACCTATTTAAGCAGCAAGGTTAAGATATATGATCAAAGATGTCTGAGATAATCTTTAAGTTACCACAGAGGAAATGAGGATTTAGAAATTGATCTCTGGAGCTGCTGGAACTGTATGCAAGGGAAAAAGTTGGTGTAGTGACTGGCAGAATATAAAGCTGGCTGATCACGAGTAAAAGATTTTTTTCTTCTTGCAAGTTATCATAGAATCATAGAGATTGGTTCTTTGCTGTACCCCTTGCTGATGAATCACAGAACGGTTTGGGTTGGAAGGGAACTTAAAGACCATCTAGTTCCAACCCCCCTGCCATGGGCAGGGACACCTTCCACTAGACCAGGTTGCTCAAAGCCTCATCCAGCCTGGCCTTGAACACTTCCAGGGATGGGGCATCCACAGCTTCTCTGGGCAACCTGTTCCAGTGCCTCACCACCCTCTCCGGGAAGAACTTCTTCCTGATATCTAATCTAGACCTCCCCACTTTCAATTTAAACCCATTCCCCCTTGTCCTGTCACTACAGGCCCTTGTAAAAAGTCCCCCCCAGCTTCCTTGTAGCCCCTTCAGGTACTGGAAGGTGCAATAAGGTCTCCCCGGAGCCTTCTCTTCTCCAGGCTGAACAAGCCCAACTCTCTCAGCCTGTCCCCATAGCAGAGGGGCTCCAGCCCTCTGAGCATCTTCGTGGCCTCCTCTGGACTCGCTCCAACCGGTCGCTACCCTTCTGATGTTGAGGGCTCCACAGCTGGACACAGTATTCCAGGTTAGGAAAGAGTAAAATAATTATTCCCCTTCCATGACTTAGAGCTACCCAAATGCTTAAAAATCATGTAGAAGGACTGAAGAAGAGAAGAACAGGGTACAACATGGAAGTCCTGACCCTATACATTTTTACTGGATAATGTGAAGATAAAGAAATTATAAAAAAATTAGAATATCCTTTGAACAGGAACAGCCAGTTTACATCCCGTGCACTGAAGAGAACGATGTCTTGGAATAATGGCATGAGACTGATGTCAAAAAAAAAAAAAAAAAGAAAGATAAAAAAACCACACACAACTGTTGAGTCTTAAAAATCAACTCCTGTGCTCCAGAAGCACTCATCCCACAGTGCCATTTCCACTGGGATGCTCACTTTCTCCCACAAGACCTATGCAAACACAGCTAAGTTCCTGTTCCTGCACTTATAACCATCCACTCTTCCTACAGACTCACACCAGTTCCTTTGAGGTCTTGTTGCAAGATCCTTCATCTCCCAAACACTGCTCTACCTAATTTCTATTCAAGACAACTTATTTTTAACTCTGCTCTCTATGAAATCGAAAACAAGCCATTTATTGAATAGTGTCTACTGATAATACAAGTACATAAATAAATACTAGGTCCAAATAATTCTTTTTCTTATTATTTTTTTCAAAATAGGTGTATTCTTTACGCTCCTGTCTGTAAGGAAAGACAGCTGGAAAAACATACAAAGATTGATTTTTGAATGTTCTTTTCGTTTTTCTTTAGAAATCCTTGTAGATGATATATTGCCATTTCTGAAAATATTGGAATAATGTGTCCTGTTTCTGAAATACCCTGCAAAACATGTTCCTGTAAACTAAAAATACCCTTTGTTTACTTTCACTTGCAAATCATGAGTTCTACAAAGCTTGTCTTTACAGGAAACAGTCTTAGAGGCTAGTAAGCAAGTGACTGACAATCATCAAAACTAAATCCTGTGTTTTTTTTCTGAACACAACCAAAATGTTTTAAAAATTATCATTAAATTTTAATATTGTTGGGAATCTAAAACAAGGAAAATGGAAAAAAATCTTAAGTAATGAGAAGAAAGAAGCCACCCTCAATTGTCCTGTTAAATTAAACATGAAAGGTGTAAAACTGACAGACAAAACCCTTCACTATGCTGTCATTATGGTGGTGCTCATAAAAAATGCTGATTGCATGGCGCTGCACTAGTAGTATCACTGTACACTCATTGTGTGTATGAGGATCATTACAGATAAGAGAAAAACAATTTCCATCCTCTGGAAAACAACTTGCTGATAGGGCAGGTTGCCACAAATGACAGTAGGAGTAGTTTTAGGTTACTTGGAATTTCTAAAGAGAAACCAACACAGTTCCAGTGAGAAAGCCTATGCTATACTGTGAATTAATAATTTACAAGCAACTATGAGAAATACTTCACAGTACCTGAATAAACTTTATTACTCTGAAAATATTTTTTTAAACATACAACAATAGGACAATACATAATGTGTACCTCATTCTTGCCAGTTCTATTTATTGTAGTCTAAAACAGCCTACTAAGTATTGTCATAGATTTCTCTCTGGGAAGGTAGAGAGATAGAAAGCTGCTATGGGTTTAAAGTATGATTTCTCTACAAACAAGCTGCCTATAGACCACAATAAACCACTACAAAATAAATCAGCTCTTTGTTCAGACATTAAAAAGTAAAATAAACGAATTGAATGGGTGAAAATCAATAAGGAAAACATTCATTTTCCTCAGTCTTATGTTCTAGCTGCAATAGCCAAATATCTCATTCTCAGTATAGTGAGTCACAAAGGAAAAAAATAACTTTTGTTCTAAATGGTTGATGATAATACAAGGAAAAGCCGATGAGAAAACAAAAGAAAGCATTATGTGCCAGGCTGTTTGGTAAAGATTTCCTTGTTTGCTTTTTTCTCATTCAGATATTGCTCCTGACATCAATTCTCATTTTTCAGAATCAGAGTTAGTAGACCAGAATCCACCTGGAAGATGGCACCCTTTGCATAACAACTCACAAAATGTGCAGATACGAACTGGACTGACAGTGAATGTACTGAGAAACCCCTGCTGTTAACAGCTTTTAAATAAAGGTGTGTATGAAAGATGACACAAGATTTCTAAACAGATTATTAGCCATCATTTTGCTGGTTTGACCTGCAAAGGATGAAATAGAGAGTTAAAATGGCAGTTAGGTAACACCTGTATTATTAAAGGAAAACATCTGCAAGACATTAAGACTTAGAACTTCTACATAACCATCAGCTTCTACCAGATCAACAGATCATACCTTAGGATTTACTACGTTTAAAGCTTCCAACATCAGCAATCTCTAAATGCAAGTACACTTCAGAAAGCCCAGCAGGATACCAAGATCTCCACTGCTGAAAGTCAGATGACAAAGCAAAATTTGAAAAGAAACAAATGTGGCCATTCCCACTCTTTGAGGTACCAAGTCAGTTTAAGTAGTTAAGTCCTTTGACTGCCTCAGCAGTGCCCTGGCGTGTACCTATTACAGCAGTGTAGCCCTTCTATGCAGAGATTTAAAAGGATGAGTCCGATTATACCTCAGTTTGGGGAGTTCCTGTGGTGAGGGGGCTTTGAGCAGGAGAAGGGCCACAGGGATGGCTCTTGTGAGAAGCTGCTAGAAGCTCTCCTG
>NW_010243010.1:0-6880 GCF_000690775.1 Eurypyga helias | reverse complement strand
CACCCCCCCCTGTGGCGGAGCCAGTCAGCACCTCTGTGACTGACATATTTCAGAGGGGAAAACACAAAGAGAAGCAGCAGCAAAAGCAGAGAGAAGTGGAAGGAGAGAGGAGAGAGGCAACCAGTCAGACACCCAGGTCAGTGAGGACAAGGGGGGAGGAGGTGGGCTGGAGCAGAGGTTCCCCTGCAGCCCGTGGTGAGAGGGCAGGCTGTGCCCTGCAGCCATGGAGGACCATGGGTCAGCACAGACCCACCTGCAGCCCAGGGAGGACCCCACACCAGAGCAGGGGGATGTGCCTGAAGAGCCCCTGACTCTGTGGTCAGCCTGTGCTGGAGCAGTCCGCTCCTGAAAGATGGCACCCCATGGAAGTGACCCACATCAGAGCAGTTAGAGGAGAAAACTACAGCCCATGGGAAGGACTTACATTGGAGAAGTTTATGGAGGACTGTCTTCCTTGGGAGGGACCCCACGCTGGAGCAGAGGGAGAATGTGAGGAGTCCTCCCCCTGAGGAGGAAGGAGCAGCAGAGACAACGTGTGATGGAGGGACCACAGTCCCCATTCCCAGTCCCCCTGTGCTGCTCTGGGGAGAAGGTAGAGAAATCAGGAGCAAAGCTCAGCCTGGGAAGAATGGAGGTGGGAGGAAGCTTTGCAAGACCTGGTTTTGTGTCGCACTGTCCTACTCTGATTTGATTGGTAACAATTTAAACTGATTTCTTCCCCAAGTCGAGTCTATTTTGCCTGTGACCATAACCGGTGAGTGATCCCTCTCTATCCTTGTCTCAACCCACATACTCCTTCTCCCGGTGGCATGGGGAGGAGAAGATACAAGGAAAAGTGAGTGAGCAAGTGGCCGCGTGGTGCTGAGTTGCCGGCTGAGCCTAAACCACGACCCTTGCTTACACTGCATGACAACTTCTAGTGGTGTTGTGTAGCACCGCCACATTCTGAGAAAATAATATTGCCACTAACAAACACACCATCATTCAAAAACAATTAACAGTGATTAACGATCAAACAGGTAAGCCGTGAAAATCTTGACTATGGGAATTGGCAAGCACATGGGATCAAGGTGCCTGAGCACAGATATCTACTGACACTTCAAACTGGGTATCCCGACTGGCCCAGGGCTGCCTCTTCAGACAGGCAGGCACCTTCATCACGGATTCAGTTTTGTTTGTCAGATCTGAAAAACGCCTAGAGCATCTGCCTTGGTGTCAAACGCCTGTGGTGAAGCAAACCAATTCCGCTTAAGTCCTTGCTCATAGAAGTAACTGGTGTCACTGAAGGAATGCCAGCCTTACATTGCATTATCTGTCAGAGGCAGACTACCCCAGTTCTCTGAGCTCATGTACAAGAACAACACAACAAACATTTTTGACAGCAACAATCCTACAAAAACACCCTATTTTCAATTATTTTGCATAGTATCTATGTAGTAACCTGTACAGTCCATTTACTTCTTTTTATATATGTGCACAACTACACAGAAAAATAAGGGAACGTGGTATACATTACTACATTACTCTTTGTTTTCCTACAGTATTAAATGTAGTTTTCAATGCAAGAAATCTAATTCAGTGCAAAACCACCACTGTATATATTGATAAATAAATTCAAAATGTCAAGTTTTGTTGTTCGTATCGTTAATGACATTTAAGTTACTCCCACAATTCCTGATTTGAAGTAACTTACTCAGACATTATTGAAATGACATTACAATGCAGCTGCTATGTGCATTACAAGAGAATGAACGAATTTATATGAAAATTGGCAGGTACTTGCTAAGTGGATTGCTTTCAGAAAATGACTTGGACAGAGAAAAAATGTCAGCTAATTTTTGCCTACTGGTAATACTAATCAGTTTAAATACAATTGTTCCTGCTTATAACATGGATTGCATTACATTCATGTTTAAGTATTATCAAATATTTTTACATTAAATCAAACTCTGGTGGGGTTCTGTACTGAATTTTGTTATGTAGTATCACTGACCTGCCACGCTGATGGGTAGTCATTGGACAACTGAAATGTGCACAAAGTACTTGACCTTGCATTTACTAGAAAAAAACCTCAACTGTTCAAAAATCACTGCAGGATTAAAAAAACCCACACACCACAATAAAAAGACCCCAACAAACCAACACAAACCAGTAACAAAACCAACCCTTAAGTAGTTTGCTTGGTTCAGCTGCAATGGAGATATTCTTCAAGGTCAGCTCAAATGAGCATCACCCTATAACTCCATACCGGCATCAGCTGAGACAACCAACCTCATGCACTGAGTGCCAGCAGAACACATGAAAACAGCTCAAAAGAATAATATTACTTGAACCCTTCCTATTAAAATGCATCTTTTAATCAAGTGGTGTTACTTAATTGCTGTGCTAATTCCTCTGTTTATGTATACCCAGGGAAAATTTCAGATTTGTTATAACCTTTTTTTACAGAAGCCACATTGCACTGTCATTCTATCCAAATGACGTGAAAATCAGTTTTAATACAAGGTCTTCCAAAGAAGCTTCATTATGAAGCTGTAAGGATCACCTCTGCTGTTTCCTTACCAGCAATCTGCTTTCTTTATTTTTTTCTCTATCAGCTGCAGTGGCTTACCTACAGAGTCAACAGCAGGTAGCAAAAAACTGACAAGATGAAGAATGCATTTGCTAACAGGGAATTTACATACCCCTAGCTCATGCATCACCACAGCTTACACAAGTTTTAATGACTCTTCTGAACTGACAAGATGAGGATGCTCCCACTCTGTGGGACTAATCAGAACCAGTAAAATGCTTCAGCGCCCAAAATTGGACTGAAAGTTGCATAAGTGGTTCTCTTGCCTTAAAGACAAATGGGGATAGTGGATGTTCATTTAGTTTCTCTCAATTACAACATCAACTGAAACAGAAGGCCCTGTTAAGAAGGCAGTGAAGGCATGAGGAATTCAAATGGAACAACAGAAAAATAATCTTAGTGGAAAAGACATCTGAAGTTTACACAGATGGACTAAATACTATGTAGAAATGTCCTGCTTCTGCATTCATCCTCCTGTATTAATTAACATGGGATCATTATGTAAGATGGAAATTTCTAACGAGACAGACTGCTTGTCAACTAATCTTTCTACGTTCAAAATTGAATGAGGACAGTTTATTCTTGCTGTATCAGTAGAGCATATGAATTACAGAAAATTATGTCTTTATTTCTCCAAAATGAAACTATAATGCATTCGGTATAAGCAAGAAAGGACTAAGAACTATGTCAAGCTAGAAGAGGTTCCTAAAAATATATTAAAAAAAATATGACTTTCAAGGTTAGTAACTGCTCTGGATTAGTCTACTCGGAAGAAAATGAATTCTTTTAGTAGGCTTAAAAAAGCAGGAATTGCAAGCTGTGTGACCAAGAGTCATGAAACTGTTCAGAGGATGGGGAATTCATGTTAATGGCTTCTCTCTACCAAGTATAACATCTCTATAGCCACATCATCATTTTCTCTTTGATCTGCCCTGCTTAGAAAGGCAGGAGAAAAAAGGTCACAAAATCTTTATGGGGCACTGAACTGGATAGATAATTTTTGGCTGACCTCAGTTACAGAGGGCATACAGACTCAACCCATTCGGGTGCATCTTGAGCAGAAACCAGTGCAAATTGCAGGTGCAGTTCAGAAGAGGCATATGGCCCCTCATTATCTCTACAAACATGCTGCTACTGCAACACTAAATCTTGAAAAGACATTGCTAACTCTGTTGGAGGTCCTGGATTTATTGATGGTTTATAAATCTGTAAGGTTTGATTGAGTTAAATATACTATTGCTCTAATCTCCAACCCACAAATTACTTCCCATTAAAGCAATACAGTGATTTCTTTTCCCAGAATTATAACAAACTTAGGAGCAATAAATCATATCAAAACCTTATACAGAAATTTGAATGCTTTTTTCTTGCTTCTTTCTAATGCTTAATGAAATAATATCAAATGTTGTCTCTCATTCCCTGGGAGAACACACTTTATCTGCCCAAGAAAGACCTGTTTAATCATTATGGAATTAAAAGTGGGGAAAAAAAAAAATCTAAGGAGAGAAAGAAGGAAAAATCCAGACTGATCAAAAAATGGAGAAGCGCATAGAGTGAACACCTGAACATCACATTCCCTCCATCCTCATCACTGCCATGTGTTAAGGTGCCTTCTGGTAATAGCAAATAGATCCAGTTTTATAATATCCACATTTCCCTAAACAAACTGGTCTTGTCAGGCTGCAGAAAAATACCTCATAAGTCATCTACTAGACTCTAAAGGGTATCCTGCAGTGACAATGCAGATATCTGGTACTTTCCTCTTTTGTGTGTGTAACTCATTTGGACAGTAAGTGTCAAGAAGCCAGAAAAAAAATATTCCTCTGAACTTAACATGAAAAGATGAAGCTACAGTATCTCATTCTGCAACCTAAAAAGGTTTTTGTAACAATTTAAGAGCAGAAGTACATTAAAAAGATTGATACACACACATATTCACTGCATGTATTATCCAAATGAGTATAAAATTAAGTAAAAACAAGTAAAGAAATAATAAAACACCTCTATCACAGGGACCAATCCCACCAACATAATACATAACCTTTTCAGCTTTTTGATTCCTCCGATTTCATGTACATTCCCCAATAAAAGAGCAGTCATTCCCATGGAAAAAAAGAGAACAACTTACATCCAAAAGTAGGTAAGTTAATATCTTATTGAATATTTATGAAGTAGACAAACAACTGTACTCTTACATAAGTACACACTGTTTACATTTATAATGTTTTTCATAGTTTTTTAATATAATAATTTTCCACTAATAATCCTGAAGACATATTTAATCACACTAATTATTTGCATGGTTAAATGCATGTAAGCTTTTTTTGCCACTGCATTTAGTTAATTTCCTCTGTTTTAAGTGAATGAACATCAGTGAACACACTAATAACACAGACCACCTCCTGTTGAATTTATGAAGTCAGTATTGTTTTAAGCAGCCACTTAGCACTGACATGCATTGTGGAAATACACAGTTACTTGTCTACAAGCAATACACAATCCTTGAAGGAAGTCATCCTCAGGAAATCCGTATGCTTGGCTGAATTACCATGTCTTGATGTGTTACATGACACAGCGGGAATAGGCCAAGAAGAAAGTAGGATTTCTTGGGAAGCAATTAGATGTTTCTGAACATGTAAGATTTCAACCTCAAGGATGCAGTGCACATGATACAACCCTAATGGTCACAGTGCCTTCTGTCTGCAGGACCTAACGTGCTACTCTAGACACAAATTGACTAGAAACCCTGAAAATGCCTTTTCCAATGGTTACATTTACCAGATAATTTTACTATCTTTTTAAAATTTAGTTTAAATTCTGAAGAAAATTATGTCAGACATTCTGTCAGGGAATACTTAACTCTGACTTCTACTTGATGCAGTTTACATTGTACACGAGTGGGAGGCAGATTGTTGAATAATTCAGTGGTGGCAAGCCTCTGTGTGAAGACATGAGGGATGTGAGGAATTAGCAAGGAAAGAAGATGTGCATCTCTCACTGGTCTGATAATGGCAAACTCTAGTGGTTTAATTAGCACACAAACTCCGTGAGGTACACAGTATAGGAGCCCACTAAAGAGTGGCATGGACAGTGCTCCAGAAAATCAGAAATATACTTCCTTAACAGAGGGTGGATAAAATACCACAGTGAACAACACTGGAGCTGAGTCAGAAGAAAAGATTCCTATTCTATGACTATCAGTATACACACAAATGCACAACTATATCCAAGGATTAAGAAAAGCTTTACTCTGTTATTTACCACCAGTATCTAGATACATAAACCCACCCTGCACAACCTGCAATATTAGCCCCTGTACCTAAGAATCTCTGAAATACCCATTTCCCCTTCCTATTGCAATGCATTATTAAAGTGTTAAAACAAAATAGCTTTTTTTTTTTTTTTTTAATTTCCACAGAGAGAACCCTGTACCTGAAAGGAACAAAGACGTCCACACTTAAATCATACATAGAAATGCTACATGTATAGAGTCAGGACAGAACCCTACACATAGACAAGAATATATATCATCTGTTGTTAAGGAAATACATAAAAGAAGAGTTAGGTATTACAGAGAGATAAACTGATTTATCTGAAATGGGTGGGAAGAGAAGAGTCTGTGAGGGTCAATCAACAAAACCAAGGACAAAACAAACAGCTACATAATGAATACACCAAGTAAAAGGGCAACACCTGTTATGCAGTCTGGCTTCTATAAAGTTTTACAACTAGCAAGAAGCCAAGAGAAACACAGTACCCTTAATATTACTGGGACTGCATCTGCTGATGACTTGGCACTTGACGTGCAAGGCATGCGTTTTAAGATTGTGCATTTCGCACACGTAATTTGCTATGCACAAGTACAAGCAGGTGTCTTGTAGATTTTCAAACATTCCTGAGGAAGAAAGGAATGAACTGTTTTTAAATCAACAGCAAGTTGCATATGCATCACTTCAGGCACCTAAAAAAACAGCAGACAGCTACTTAGAGCCACCTAACAGCTGAGAAAACCAGATACACATACTCGTAGTGGCTACTTTAAAGCCAGAGTATCAGCAGCTATCAGACCGGACTGCACAAGGGCTGCTAAGCAACAGTACAGAAAGGTCTGCAAAGCAAAACAGACTTGCAGTGGTTAACTCTCAGCTCCTTTAAAACTGAGAGAATGACTCCTGCTTTGTGTGTCCTGTAATTCAGGACAGCTGATAAAAAGTAATTCATTATGTATTACTCATCACATTATTTATAATTCAGCTCCTGCTGCATTCCAGTTTATGGTCTCAAAAATTGTTCTCATAATTAGAATCA
>NW_010243009.1:2682-3625 GCF_000690775.1 Eurypyga helias | reverse complement strand
GGGTGAAGGAATTCGCTGCCAGCCCTGGGGAGAAGGTGGGGCTTGAGATAAGCCGAGTACAACCCTCTCACATCCAGAGGAATCCTACGAGGGGTGAAGGAATTCGCTGCCAGCCCCGGGGAGAACGTGCATGGGGGAGATAAGGGTGTTCAACGGCCTCGAATCTGGCCTCCACGGCCCAACGTGGGGCTTTGAGCCCAAAAAAAAGCGGTTGCTCACAGTAAAGGACATGGGAAATTAGTCATAAAGCCCCAAAACGGTCCAATAAACCACGCCGCGATGCTCAACATGAGAAAGGCGGCTTCTTTTCCGCATGTTTTCCCCAGGAAAACGGCAGCGAGGGGAATTAGAGCATCAGGTGGGTGAGTAAAAGTGGGAAGAAAGTTGGAAAACATCCTTAAATGAAGAGAGAGGCTGTTTCTCACCCAAAATTTCCCAGCCGGATCGTTACGGGTAGACAAGAAGCAAATAACAACCACGACCACCCGCTGCAAAGCACCTTTAAACCCGAAACGAAGAACCCGAGGGCGAAGCGAGGGTAAATCGGCTGCCCTCCTCCTGTGGGGGAGAGCACTCAAAACCCTCCTTTTTCCCCCAAAAAGACGTCAGGGTGATGTAACCCGCCCGGCTTTTCCCCTCTCTCGAACCTTTTCAGGGTTTTTCCCGTTGGCCCTGGTGGCGTTCTGGGCTTCCTCCGGTTGATTTTCCTCCACCAGCCGCTTCTCTGCTCCCTTTTTTCCCCTCTCCTGTGGATTTTTCCCCTGGCACAGGCTCAGCCAAAGCTCAGCCCCGGCTCTGCCGCCGCCAGCTTATCAGCTGGGGGGGGTGGAGATCTCCAATCTCCCTCCCGCAGACGGGGCCACGACACGCTCGGTGCCTCCTGCGCCCTCCGATTGCACCTTTTTCCCCCCCGTTCCCGGGGGCTTTTATTTTGCCCAGGTCA
>NW_010243009.1:0-2420 GCF_000690775.1 Eurypyga helias | reverse complement strand
CCCCCCCCAGCCGCTTCGCGGCTCCCTTTTTTCCCCTCTCCTGTGGATTTTTCCCCTGGCACAGGCTCAGCCAAAGCTCAGCCCCGGCTCTGCCGCCGCCAGCTTATCAGCTGGGGGGGGTGGAGATCTCCAATCTCCCTCCCGCAGACGGGGCCACGACACGCTCGGTGCCTCCTGCGCCCTCCGATTGCACCTTTTTCCCCCCGTTCCAGGGGCCGTTTACTTTCCCACCGTCAGAGGGAGAAAAAAGCAAAAGGCGCTGCAAAACATGGGAATGGTTAGGACGCAGCGCGGGAAGGAACGGGTTAAACATGCCCCCTGCAGCCCCCACACCCGGCTGCAGCCCCTTCCGCGCGAAGGAGCTGAGCCAGGCAAAGCAGCGAGGGGCTGAGACAGCGCAGCCTGGACAAGAAACCATTTGCTGCCAGACGAAACCTACGGTAACGCCAACCGTGGGCGAGGAACTTTTGTTTTTCCCACCCCTGGAACACCCCGGGGGCGGTTCGAGGGGAAGCGCCTTCGCCCCACGTCACCGCCGACCTCCGGCGCCTGAATTCTGCCTGGGAGGGGGAAGCATGGCCACGGCAGAGACGCCGAACCTCGGCACCAGGATCAGCCACGGCGCCGTCGTCTCCCGGGGCGGAAGAGGCCGAAACCCCCCGCAGGGCTGGCGGCGATGGGTGAGAAGCCGGCGGCTGCGGCCATGAAGGGTTTCGGGGAACCGGGCGAGACCTGCGAGGTGATTTCGTCTTCCTGCGACCCGTCGGGCCTCTTCCCCCCCGGCCCCAAAACACGGTGCCGAGTGAAAATATCGTGGTGTCTCGGTGGGAAAGCGAAGATGCGGCACCCGAGCGTAAAGGGAAGGCGGCGAGGTGGCTTCGGGGGCGTTATTTGCTTTCCTCCCCCAAATAATTCCAGATTTTCAAGGCAGGATTATACAAAGGGGCCGATTCCTTCCAATCACCGACCTTTTGGGTTAATTCAGGAGAAAATCCAGGCTCACCTGCGATCCCTCAGGAAGGTGTTGGCGGAGTTTCTGGACTGGCGAGCGGGCAAAGAGAAGCGATGCCGGGATTACCTGGTAAGGGTCCCCTCGGCGTTTCGCCAGCTCAAAGGGCTCCTTGGGTAGCTTTTTCCCCATCCCTCTGGCAGAAAGATTTGGGATCGTCTCCACGGCACGTCCCTGGTCTCCTGCGAAGCCCCAAAGCCGGTCGGAGCTGCCGGGGGCGCATCCCGGGCAGGTTTGGCGAACGCCGCCTCCACCCGCAGCCGCTTCACATTCCTGTTTTAAATGGGTTTATTTTTATGGCGCCGCTTGATTTTCATCCCGGATCAAGTCCTGGAGGGAGGTTCATTCACATGGAATTCAGCCTCCTTGGCTTCCCAGGGCTCTGGCTGATTTGGGAATGACTGCACAGAGTGAATGGCAACGGGGAAGGGGAAAGGAGAAGGAAAAGCGTCAGCAAACTGCTTAATCACCCTCTCATCGTTAATTAAGCGCGTGCCCAGCTCTGCCCCAGCATCGCAGCCCCCCCGGCTCCAGCCAAACTGCTGGTTTGGGCCTAAAAGGGGATAAAAACCAGGCGGGGGGGTCACGCGGGGTCTGGCACCGGGGCCGTTGAGAGTGGAAAATACAATGCGGACTTTCGCAACAGGGCAACACTTTTAAAACTAACCATATTTGGTCGATTTTGTTAGAACTTTAACTTAACTTTGTTATGTAGCTCTGTAGCCATGCCGCGGCAAGAGTTAACTATTGGCATTTAGTTCAGTTTTTGTTCGGTTCTTTACAACCTCACTGCCGGGGATCCCTGCATGGATACCGGGGTTGCAGCACCCGCTCGGCTTTAAGGAAAAATCTGGTAACGAGGATTTACTGTCTGGAAGAAGGAGCCATCTGGACCCTTGTCATATGGAGAAGCAGCCAACTGGTTAGAACTGGCCTTGCGGTTTGGGACTCAACCAACACAGCAGTTTTGAGCGAAATGTGGAAAGTGCAGCATGACGAGGACCTGCAGCCTTCATCCCCACGACCGCCTGGAGCGACCACCAGAGCAAACTACGCAGGCGCCAGGAGGAGAAGTGCGGGACGTGAGCGATGCTAATGACTTCCCAGAACTGATTATAATAAGTCCACCCTATTCCCGAAAATCTTATGAATATGTATGTAAACCCAAAATATAAGCCTGTGACTAACACGAGCACGGTATGCACGTTAGGTGGAAAGATCCCCCGTGCATCCAGCGCAACCTTAAAGAATACCTGCAAACGTTAGGCGGAAAGATCCCCCATGCATCCAGCGCAACCATAAAGAATATCTGCAAAACAGTATGAAACTGTGCTGTTGAGGAAAGATCCCCCATGCATCCAGCGCAACCATAAAGAATATCTGCAAAACAGTATGAAACTGTGCTGTTGAG
>NW_010243008.1:4287-7402 GCF_000690775.1 Eurypyga helias | reverse complement strand
ATCCTGTATCATTTGTTCTGCTTTTTGATTCTTTTAATTACTTATTAGTTTAATTTATATAATTAAATAGTTCTTATCTCAAGTTTTACGAGCCTCCCTTGGTTTTCCTCCAACCCTCCCTCACTGGGGAGCGACTGTTGGTGCTTAATTGCCAGACAGGGCTGAACCACGACAGGGAAGAACAAGACATAGATATTGGCATATAAACTATATAGACTCATTAAGACATAGGGGAAAAGGAAGAGTTGAACAAACAATTTTCATACTAGCAAATGAGTAAGGAGAGAAGAAGGTGGACTGCTTAACACAGCCATCCAAGGTCCAAAAGGAAGATCTGAGATGGAAGCTGTTATTTGAATGGCAAGCCATGATTTAGAGGAAAAGTATCACTAACAACCTTGGAGAATGTGCAAGAGTGCTAGGAAAGGAGAAGGGCGAGTAATCAAAGTCAGGAATAGTACAGGTATGCACATTTCTTATGCTAGTAAATAGAGGTTGACAGATCTTCAGACTTCACTGTATGCATCATACCTGCCAAATATGCATGGAAATGCTAAACTACAGACAGGACAATTAATTCCCTCACTGGGGTTTGAGCGAGTATATGTGAGCTTCTTGGGGATATAGGAATAGAAACTAATAGCACTATATTCAACACCTAGACCACCGAAGCCCAAGTTAGAGCTTAAAATCTTCCCTTCCTCAAGAAATGAAGGGCAGGTGTGAGTCTGCATTTGGCTCCCCTCACAGCAGTATCTATCAGGGAGAGGTCAATGACATGTGTAACTACCTGATGGCCACCTATTCCTCCATCCAATGAGGCTCTGCTTCTCCTATAAACTCACAGCTCGGAGGGGTACAGTTGATTGGCTTTCCTTCTGTTCAGTTCCTCTTTTTTGATTTACAGCAGTCTCCCACACCCTTTTCACAGGTCCTTTTCCAACTTCACTGATAAGGTATTTCTCTGTGTCCAATTAGTAAGGCTAGTGCATCAGGCTGGAACTAGATAATTAAAAGAATGAAAAGAGACAGAGTGACCTTGGTTCACTAATCTCCATGGGCAATTTATAAAACTTTAACAGATTTCGGGAAAATATATTGTTATTATTTTTTTTCCCTTGTTCATCAGAAACAGGATGATTGTTCTTATACAACTTCAAGGCCTCTCTAAAATCAGAAGAAAGGTGAATTTCTTTTTTTTTTTTTAAAACTGTCTTTTTGAAAATTATACATTATACATATGCACTTTTCAAGTTTCCAAATGAGGGACTGACTTTTAAAATGGTATTTTAAAATAATACATTTAAAAATGTATTATTTGCTTGGAAGGGAGAGCAGGTATTATGTTTTGCTTGTTAGCCAAAACACTATGACTGACGCTATTCTTATGGTAAATCCAGAACAATGGAAAACTCAAAAAGCAGGAAATCCCATGCTTCATTTTATCTTGCCTACTCCCACAGATTTCAGTTAGTAGGAGCAAGAGACAGATGTGATACTTGGGATAAAATAAATACTGTGGTATGGGTCCTATTTTGTTTTTTTCATTTATTCAATTTAAATAATGGGGTATTTGCGCCTTTAGCAAAGAACAAGGATCTTAATATGCAAGATGCAAAATGTACTGGGGGAAGAGTAACTTTAAGGCTGGAAATTCCTCTTACTTAGCTGTAGCAAACTAAAAGAGAGATGCAGGTTGGTTATTTAACCTTCAGTGATAGTTGGAAAAGGGAGATAGGCAGAGGTATCCAGAGCTATCTTATCCAAGTGCTCATAGCAAAAAGAGATGTCAGGAGAAGACTCTGTATGTGTCTTTCTCTCTGCCTGGCTTCTTGTTGCACTTCTGGTTATAAACGTAGCCCAGATGTCTAGCTTAGGCTAGATGCTTAATTTTTATTTAGTTGTCTAAAGTTAGGGAAGGTAAAATACACCAGAAAACAAGGCTAGTATACCACTGTGTTTGCATACAAGTTTAAAGAGAGGTTTTGATTAATGGAGTGTCAGTAAATTGTCTTATAGCCTTAAGTGTGAGCTTTTGTAACTAATTAAAAAAAAAAGAAAAAGCACACATCTAATAAGAGTGATCTCTTCTTATCAGATGTGTAGGTCAACAGATCTCAAAGAAGTAAGGAAAATACTTATTACTGAAGACACATTCTTGGCTTTCAGATGCCTTGAGTTTCTGGTAGTATTGAATTATTTAGTCTCTGCTTGTGTGTCCATTTGATTCCAGGTATCATGTTGTGCTCCATTTGCTGGGCTAATTTATTTTTCTTTCCTATGGGTATGTGTCTCTCCTCTGTGTTTGTGAGTTTTCATGTGTGTATGTTCACGGGATGAAGTCTGCTCAAAAAACTAAATCTAGCTATATGGACTGAAAACAGATAAGTGTAAACTTAAATATTTCTCTTCTCAAAAAAACAACCAAAAGACCAGTCTCTGGTCTCCTTTACTCAGGAGCTGTCCGTTATATGAAGGTGTACCCATTTAATCTGCAGAGGAATTAAATTTATCCCCTTGCAGATAAAACACTTAACTCACAAAATTAAAAAAATTTATCCTCTTAATTCCATATAGAGGCCCCTGAAAATAGATAGGGTGCTAAAATGTGATTCCAAAAATCAGCATTAAAATGTTCCTGGCTCTATTTAGATGTCCCTATGTGTATATACTTAGAGGCTGAGGCACAAAGATTTTTCAAAAAGTTTTTTTTCTAAATATTTCATGAAATAACCTCATCATCATTAAAATACTAAGTTTCACTGCCCATAAATAAGAAGCATTTTCAGTCATGTGTCTCACCTCTGGAGATTGGTTTTCTCCATGCCTGATCTGCTTTTTCACATTTGCTTACTTCCGAGACATATTGCAAAGCGTGGGAGGATGGGGTTTGTTATGGTGTGCAGGTATAGTGTGCATCCCAGACTTTTAGCACCAGCCATTACTCTACTACTAGACAAAAGTAACAGCTGATTTCTTACAAACAATGAAGTATCAACATTTTACTGGTAGGCACTGTTTAAGGCTCCACTTAAAACATAATGGCAAACATAAAAGTGTGCCCTTAAAACCACTGCTGCTCCTAAATCTTCCCTACAGCTTTCAAATTTTCTTC
>NW_010243008.1:0-4277 GCF_000690775.1 Eurypyga helias | reverse complement strand
CTCTTTCTGTGCAGGTTTTGTTTTTGAAGTAAACCTTCCAATTTACAATCTGTCTTTTATTGGCACTCAATTATTAAACCCCTTCACGATTAAGTCATTCCAGTGTCTTGAGAATTTATTAACTAGGAATTAACTCTTTCTTCACACATTTGCTATCTATGCTACAGTCCCCAGAGATTTTCTTCATAGATCTTGTTATTCCATCATGCTAATTGGTGCTAGTGGAGGATACTTAAATGCCAAGCTATTTTCAGTTGATCTACAGCTATTTCACTAATGAACTTGTACTATACACAGAATAAAGCTAGAGCTTCGGCAAAAATGTATGTATTTGGATTTCTCACAAATGCTTCTGTTGAATTGGCAAAAGGGTACACTCATAAAATGCATGAACAAATTTCAGCTGGCCAATCAACATCTGTTATAGAGATAAATGTGAGCCAAAATTTCTTGTTCCAACACTCAGTATTTGGCCCAGAAATGATGATTATTTAAACTTTTCATGGCTGGATCCCCAAAAATGTCTCATAGCCAGCTAACCCAGCTACCAGATAAATAGATCATATTCCATATCCTTCTGAAAGGATACTTGCTAAAGTCTTGGTTTCCTTCAGTTCTTTCTTTTTTTTCTGTCTATTTTTTTTTTTTTAAACCTGAATTCGCATTTGCAGTATGGTAGAACTTTGAAGAGTTAATAAATGGAATTGTGGCTGTTACAAATTCTATTTATCTGAATATGCAAGTAGTCAAATTCTTTGCTGACATTTCGGTATATTTCTTCATAGAAGCTATGCATATGAAAAGTTCAATAATAAAAAATTCTGACAAAACGTAGTGTTTGAATGAATAAAAAAAAATTCAACGGAGATATCGATTTCAACATTCATGTTCAAAATATTAACATTTCAGAAGAAAAGCTCAAAGCTGATAAAATGTCTTTTTCAGTACCTTTCCTTTTGTGACAATTTTAAAACTTTCCAATTTCAAGACAAAGGCCTATATCAAAATACTGGCATTTTCTTAGGATACAAATACAATGATCTGAGCTGGTCCCCTATAAACTTTTTCATTTCCTGAGCCTCTCATATTGGAACAATAGGTTAGATACTGAGCTGCTTTTTCCTGAACAAACTGAGAAAAAAACCCATTTCCTTTGGGAGACACTGCACTGCCTGCAGTACTCTATCCTGCAGACTGCATTGAATTATCTTTGAAGGTTATCAGTAATATTCTGCTGAATATCAAGAGGTGTCACTGTTGAGCAGTAAAAGATGTCCCCTTCCCTGAGTGAGCTGCCCTTGCGAGGTTTTAATTTTAGCTTTTTTCTTGCAGCTGTGGGAAATGGTCTCCAACCCCACTGCCTATTAAGGCTGAAACAACTTCAGTTGCTGCTGAAGTCACCCATAGAACACAATAAACAACTTATCCTTGTTACAGTGGTCAAGGGGTAAAAAACATCTGAGGTCTTGCTTTATTCTAACTTCATCATTAAAGGCATATTAAAAAGGGTCAATGTATAACTTGTACACAGAAATATGGATGGAGTTATTCTTACTGATCCAAACAAACACATAGATCTGACCTTCTAAGAACTCTGAAACTGTCTGTTTTAGGAAAAGGGGGGTTTGAAGGAGGACACAAAGGAAGTGGTGATTGCAATCCAGCCTCAGGGGTGCTAGAAACCCTGGCCAGGCTGTGGCTGAGATCCTGAACATCATGACATTTTGATGTAACTTTGCCACTGTTGGCCTTTACAGATTTCCTTTCTATCCTTGGAATCTTAGCTAATGGTACCCAGGCATCATATATTTTGAGATGTTACTTCTCATTTTCATCATTGCATCAACCCTTAGGTCCCACAGGATCTGGTTTTTTTCTCATGTTATCATTTTAAATTTTCTACACATACGCAGATGATGGGAGAAAGTGGAATTTGGCTCATCAAGGGTGCTCTCATACCCTGACTTGAAAAAAGGAAACTTCTGCCTTTAAGTTTTCAACAGGAGAAATTCACCAGGGCAGGAACCTGGGAATCTCAGGGCCAAAGCCATTTTCAAGTGCAGACGGAGTAGTCAGTCCTCAGCAAGTTTGGTTATTGTCACCTTGGTGCAAATTCTGATGTAGTTGCTGAACACTTACTTATACTTCTCTTTGTTTACTTTAGGCGTAATACTTTTAAAGCTTTCATGTTACAGATAACATCTTTTTTATCTGGCATGGTGTAAATATAAAGTTTCTCATTGTTAAAGTGAAATCCATGTTCCTTTTTGAAGGTTTCATTGAAGACTCTCTTAGCCTGAGGTTATTCTATACCAAGTAACACATGTAGAAGCTTAAACAGGATAGAATCATTATTATTAATTTATTAAAATCAGCTTCTGACAGTTCCATCCTTACTCCCTCTAGATTAACATGGAAACAAAATGAAGTATGTTTATGTGAAAGTATATTGAACCATTGATGTAAGAAAATTTTATCTTGATGGAATATCTTCAAAGGGAAGGAAATCTTCCTCATGGGAAAAAAAGTAAAAGCTTTTTTCCTTTTAATATAGTTATGAGGAAGGACAGAGGTCAAAAGTTTTTCCTTATGTGTATACAGTTACAGAGCCACAAGTCTCTCACTAAAATTGAAGCTTAGAGCGGAAAATATGTGATGAAAGTACAGAGTTTCGTTTCAAATGTTTGTCATCTTTTTGACATGGTACTTTGCGTCCGGCTGAAGAGCTAAATAAGCCTAGAAATACTCAAAAAAATTTTAGCCACAGATAAAGACACACATATCTCCCCATGAGGAAAAACTTTGTTGTAATGATCTAGCAAAGTGTGGTGAAACTATGAGACGAATACTCCTAGAGCTAAAGGGTAACTTTGTGTGAGGGATCATTTTGACCCTTTTGTGGCTTTGTGGCCCCTGGTGTGTCAGGGGATTCCATGGCACATTGACCCTGGAACCTGGAAAAACACTGGTAGAGGGAGGGGGGAGGCAGGGGTAGAGGCAGTGTGTCATACATTACTGTCCAGTTTTATGAAGAGGGATAAAGTCTGACTATTTCCATGAAAAATTCTGGTTTAATTCTGACAAAGTTCTGCCTCAGGACTTTTTGTACATGTAAGAGGCAAATGGCAGGGTCTTTTCTGAATGTTTTCTCCTCTCCACTCCAATTACTTATTAAAAATATCTCTTCTTACTGGTGAGAGTTGCCTTATGAACTCAACCCTGGAAGTGTGAGGGGGTTCCCCGGACACCCCTACCACCCTACCCCTAGTTTTGTACTAGAACTTTATAGTGAGTTACTTGGATAACACGGTACTTGCACGAGCTCCCCTGTCTGCATAGATTTGTTTCTTTGGTTCTCTTTTAGGAGATAAGGCAGTCAACTACAACTTCCACAGTAGCTTATATTTTGGGTGTGTAGGCTCATTTGGCTGGCGCAGGCAGCCCCAGCAATCTGTGCTGCAAGCACAGGGAGGCTGATGGCTTTACCAACTCTTCTGAGCTGGCTCTTTGGGGCTAAGGGCAGATGGGGATTCCCTGAAACCAGGGAAGAGATCTTCCTCAGGGTGTGTCTAGGTTTCCTTGAGCAGTGGTGAACTTCTCACAATGCAAAACTAGTAAAATTCAGTAAAGACAGACAAAGCTTGGATACAAGCTTATTAAAAACATTAATTACATCATAGGACTATTTCCTATCTTCTTACATATATCTCTGCTTGTCCTTGTGTGTTGGTTTTAGTCAGGAAAGAGTTAACTTTCTTCACAGTGGCTGGTATGAAGCTAGGTTTTTGAATTTACCCTGAGAAAAGTACTAGTAGGATGTCTTTATAGCTGGTGCTTGGGAGTGCTTGCACAAAGTTCAAGGTCTCCCTCAGCTTCTGAAACTGCAGCTGTGTTCCCAGCTCTTGCTCTCTCACTACAGGAATTTTAGGGGGACACACAGTGGGTCCCGGAGCCATTACTCTTTCTCACTCTTTTAAAAACCTTACACTCTCTAACATTCTCTCTCTAACTTCTTCATTAGCTGCTTTGCTAACTACTTTGCTGGGTCATTCATGAATAAGTTGGTGGGCCTGTTAGTTTTCCTAGTCGTGCTGTCACTGATAGGGTTTGCTCGGAGTCCCCTGCTATCACCCTTGGGCTCCGGCTCTCCGGATGCAATTCCTCTTGGTCTGCGGCTCTCAGGCTCTCTGGTTCTGACTGTCACTTCTCAGGAGCTGTTTGTGCATCAGTCAGTGTGTGGTGAACAATTGTGTCATATTGTGTCATATGTTTTATTT
>NW_010243007.1:0-27179 GCF_000690775.1 Eurypyga helias | reverse complement strand
AAGTAATTAAAATAGTAGAAAAAAACCCATATGATACAACATGATACAATTAAAATACAATTGCTCACAACCCACTGACTGATGCACAACCAGGTCCCGAGAAGTAAGAGTCACAGTGAGAAAACCCAAGAGCCGCCGCCCAAGAGCTATCAGCAGATTCTGAGCGAACCTCATCAGCAATAGCACAACCGGGAAAACTAATAAATCCACCAACTCACCGACGAAGAAGCCAGCAAAGGAGTTAGCAAAGCAGCTAACAAAGGACTTGGAGAGTGTTAGCAAGTGTACAGAAGTAAAATCCCAGGCAGAAGTACAGGCTGCGTGGAGAATTAATTGAGAGCAGCCCTGAGGAGAAGGACTTGGGGTACTGGTGGATGAAAATCTGGACATGAGCCGGCAGTGTGTGCTGGCAACCCAGAAAGCCAACCGTATCCTGGACTGTATCTAGAGCAGTGTAGCCAGCAAGTCCAGGGAGGGGATTCTCCCCCTCTACTCAGCTTTTGTAAGACCCCACCTGCAGTTCTGCATCCAGCTCTGGAGCCCTCAACATAAGAAGGATATCGACCTGTTGGAGCAAGTCCAGGGGAGACCACGGAGATGCTCAGAGGGCTGGAGCACCTCATATGAAGAAAGGCTGAGAGAGTTGGGCTTGTTCTGACTGGAGAAGAGAAGGCTCTGGGGAGACGTTAAAGGTACCTGAAGAAGAACAAGAAAGCTGGAGGGGGACTTTTTACAAGGGCATATAATAATAACTTTTTATTGAAGTTTATTTTGCCTATTGACTCAATGTGAGTTTCAACATGCTCTATAACCAGTTCTCTCTCTACAGTACTTCTCAGTCATAAAATATCCTAGTTTTGACATTAATTCTCTAGTATTTTTTCCAGCAAGCTACGCTGGCCATGGTCCTTCAATTTACAATACATAATCCTTTTTTTAACAGATGTATCATGAGAAGATCATGTATAGTCTTTACATATGTTCATTCCACCTAAGGTAACAGATGCTGACCTGGTTGAAATGTACATCCAAAATGCAAAAAAAGGGGGCAGGAAGGGAAAGGAGAAGAGACTGTGATTTTAGGATACGAATTTCAATTGTGCAAGGAAAGAAAAAAATTTAAATTACGTTTTTAATTAAAAGGTGATTGGCTGGTATCACTTCTGAAGGCACAGACCTAAAGGCAATAAACCATGGCCAGAGCATATCACATTATAATATATTAGTAACATCTGTATTTAATTACATAGTCAGGACCGGTACCTGAGCTGTCTCATTCATATAAGGCTTGTAAAGGTCAAGATGTATTTTGCAAAAGTTGCTGGAAAACATCTAATATACCCTAAAAGATCAAAAGTGGCAAAGATATAATTTTCATTTCTGCTCTTACCGGGTTTAAAAAAACCTTCTCTCAGTTAAAAGAAAATATCCGACTGATGTATGTACTGGCTTCACTGTGCTTGCAGAACAAGTCAGGAAATTGCCTACCCCTACTTCTGTGAATAATTACACAGACATTTAATTTTTAGCATTTCATTCATGACAGAGGTACAAATGACTTGAGAGGTAAGCATATAAACAGAGCTAGGAAAGACCTTTTCAGGAATGGGGTCTAAAAGATTGCTTAATTTCAATACATCTAAAAATATAGGGTACTAAAGTAGCAAGGTATACACAAAAGAAAGCTATTGGAAATCCATTATTTTGGTGATAAAATATTGTTAATGTCCATCCCTCTCCCTCCCAGCATTCTTCTGCTTTAGGTCAGAAGCAGAGGACACAGAGTAAAATATTACACATGTTCAAGCTACTTAGGGACAGAGAATTTTATCCCGTTTGCTGTTTTCTCAGACATTACACACAAATATATCTACAGCATTTTCAAATGGAAATTCAGAACAGTTCCTTGAACTTGGAATTTTGGTAAGTACATTGCCTAGCACTATTTAGACATTATTCACAATATATTCAACATATTATTACTATGATAATTAGTGTCAACAGAGCTTCAAGGCTAGAGTTGGTGACCCTCCAATTAAAAATATTTCTTCACTGCTCTAAAAGTCTCAAGAAGCACCCAAGCTGATCTATCGACACTCACACCCACATGCTATGAGCATATTGCTGGGACCACTGACTTCTTGACAGGAGCACTGAGATGAGCAACATCAGAATGACCTTTTGTAAGATATTACACTCTTCATCATCATCCTCACTGCTGGTATTTATCTCAAATGGTGCATCAAGGTAATGACCCTATGCCTCCATGTAGCCATGTTCTTGACCAAGTTAGTTAAATTATTTAAACTAAAAACTAATTTAAAATGTAGGAGAAATAAACAGACTAAGAACTGTGAATGTTGCTCAAAGAACTGAAACTGAATATTTGTATGATGTGCAATACATCATTATTAAAATAATTTCTTTTCTGGCCTGGCACTCTAAAAAGGTGGTACTGTCATCAGGGTAATTTGAGCTGCTCTTAATGAAAAAAGCTTTACAAGATATACAGAGTCCAATCTAGGACCCTAAGGTGAGGGAAGGCAGAAAACAGAGACAGACAGAGAGAACAGAGGAAAAATGAAAGAGGAAAATATACTACCTAAAATTCTTTTTTTTTTTTTTTTCTAAAATAAAACTGATTTGATCATCTAGCTATAAATTTTCTCTTTTGAACTGGTCTGGTAGCCAAAGACTAGACA
Source organism: Eurypyga helias (assembly GCF_000690775.1). NCBI lineage: Eukaryota > Metazoa > Chordata > Aves > Eurypygiformes > Eurypygidae > Eurypyga > Eurypyga helias. The sequence continues at coordinate 24,477 of NW_010243007.1, read as the reverse complement.
ATAGAATAATAGAAAAAAAATAGCAGAGAAAGAATATCTAGTCCTATACTGCCTATCCCTTCCTCGGTCCTTTCATTCCTCTCTCTCTACCAGCTTTCATACGGCCACCTGAATTCTCCTTCCTGACTCATGTGATCATGCTTCAGTGTTAGTTTCCATTAAATTAACTTCTTTTTGCTGTTCCTATGGTCCATTACTTTCTGCCTGGTTCCTGTGAAGTAATGAGGAGGCAGTGGGGAGAAAATAAGCAATGAAAATTAGAACTGCAGGCACATGATGAGTATCAACAAGATATCCTTTCTTCCTCTTGTCCTCCCAACAACTCTCTGTTACTTTCTTATGTTCTGATTCCACTGGATGATCAAGACAAACATCTAGCTAGTACACAGGCCACTGCAGTCCTGGTAAACCATGTGTCTGTTCATTTCAGTCTTTCATGGAATTCATATTAATTTCACTCTGCAGTGTTTCCCAACCATCACATTGTGACAAAGGGAAGAAATGGGGAGCGGAAAGGGAAAGAACAATCTCTACCTCTTCTGCAGTTGTTCCACATGCAAAATGAAGAATTAAAGATCACTTACACCAGAGCAAGGCCACAAGAAAGTGCATGGCCTTCTTGTGATTAGAATATTCATTTAATACTCTCAGTTCTAGGAGTTGGTGGTGTTACCAAGCAGTCTATGCTCCAGAAACTGTCTATAATAGAACAGTCACTGCTATAGAGCTTACCCTCTTCCTGGCAATGTCCAGATCCCGAGGTTATAGTGCTATGCTTGCCTAGGCTCCCTTCTTTTCAATCAGACTTTTAACCATTTTTTAAAATTACTTTTTAACTTACTGTAACAAACTCATTAGTTATCTGTCCCCAGAGAAGTGTACAGACTAAAAGCCAGGCCACATTGCAGGCATGTCAAAAGTTTTGGAAGTGAACTCAGATTCACATTCTGCATGAGTGCATTCACCAATGACATGCTATTTAAAAGGAAATAAGTGACAATCCATTTTTAAAAAGAAAAATGCATCTTAAAAGAAAAGCATAGGCATATATCTTAAAGTCAATATTCCAAGCTGTGAAAACTACTTGAAAAGAGGTATTTGATATATTTTCACCATCAATAGACTCCCCTACTAATTACTTTATAAGGCTTCTTGTTCCCTTTACATCCTATTAGGACCTGCCTGACTCCACAGTCATACAGAATTTGTGTACCTACTTAGAAGACTCTAGATAAGGGGATCTAAATAACTTCTTGCATTTCAGCTTGAGTGTTTTGCTTTTGCCTCTTCATTGTATGCATATCCTTAATTTTTTTGTGATTTTTACTTATATTTGTAGCTCTGGATGGCACTATGTCAGATGAAAGGTACTGAAAGCATTGCCTCAATGAAATTATTGCAAATTGAGCCTAGGAAGCTTGAAAACCAATAGCTTAGAAAAGATGTCAAAAAGATAAACAAAGATTGTAAGGATAATATAGAGGATTTTGAGCTGCAGAGTTCACTTCCACAACTTACACTATAGTACAAAAGTCCAATTATTTGAATGCACTTTTCTTTCAATTGTACCAGTATGAGAAAGATCAGGATAGCGCCTTATAAAATTCTTCTGGGGTGATACTTCTAGGATCTGAGAGTTTTTCAGGATTTTGCCTCATTAACATCAATTCTAAACAGAAGACCTTGGCAGTGCTTCAGAAATATGAAATTACCTGTACTAACTTGCGTGTCTGTTTTTCAAAACAGCCTGACAGCTGCAGAGAGAATGTTTATCCATTTGACATGCTGCATGTAAAGTTCGCCAGCTAAATATGTGAACCAAATATGTGAAACGTTGATGTCTGTTAAAGGAAGCATGTGCCTCAAATTAATCAGCTGAAATCCTAATATTGTATTTTATTGTATTAACACTTTATAAATAACAGCTACTATTTCTAGTCAATTCTTCCATGCAACTAGAAAATGTCATCAGCCCTGTTTTGGCAGGGTTCTTTGTCTAATTTCTACAACTAAGGTGGCAAAAAGGTTATTACAAGTAATAGCAAATTTAAAGTTTTATTAGTAGTAAACTGCAGAAGCTAATGGTGATGCCAATGCTAGATAAAATCATTGTCACAGTTAATTTTGAACTCTTTATTTCAAGCTTAATAATAGGAAACTCAATGGAGAGGATATTACACGGCCCATATCACTCATGAGTGCCGCAGGCCTGAGTAACTTGTTATTTTGCTCATGAGTGAAATAAAATGCAGATTATACTGCCTGCTATCAGGGGCACTGCTTTAATGAGGGTGCAGGAATGGTGATGAAGGAGTAGCAAGTAGGTTTCATTTTCTCAAATGTTACAGGAATGATTTTTTTGGTTCTAACTGTGGCTTAAAAAACACCTCTCCATTATTGTTGAATTTTTAAAGTTCTTCCTGTTCCTTCTTGGATCTTGAAAAAAGAGTGGGTGTTTGTCCCTTTAGTCAAGGATTATATGAAACTGTTTCTGTAACATCCTAGTGCCTGTACCCCCTGCCATTCATTTGCTTCAGAAGAAGAAAACAATGGAATGCTGTATCTGAGTCAGACTTAACCATGTATGCCAGCCAACTCAAACTACTCTTCCACACTAAGACACATTCCCAGTAATAAATAAATAATAAAGGATATATTCTTCCTGACGTTACTCAGAAAACAGGTGTTTCCAAGAAGTGGTAGCATCTGGGAATTTTTGGTCTTTTTCTAAAGTAGCTTTCTTTTCTATTTATCCACTTATTTTACTAATGCACTAGATGTCACAAATCTCCCTGTCAATTGGATGTATTTATGGACAACAGTTTTCACAGTGTTCCCTATCTTGATTTGGGAAAGTTATCTTCGTGAGTACCCAAAACATAACTTTTCCCTCTTTTTTCATTCTGTACTATTAGCTAGGAATGTCTTATTTCTAATCAGAATACATTTTTCTAATATTTGCTCAATCTTGCAACTTCTTTTTTTCAGCCACAGCTACCTGTAAAATACAGTCCAGAAACTCGCCTAACACTAAAAACCACAAAGAACTTTTCCTGATCTTAGCAGACTTTAGGTGAGGTCTTTAAATATAAAGGGCTGTAAAGTTCCTTTTTATTTATGAACATGTAACAAGAAAATGCCCCATACCTTTTGATCAACCTAAGTCAAGACTATCAATATTGCACTTCTAGGCAATTGCTGATGGCATTCTTGCAGGGATACTGAGGAATTATTTACCAGCTTTCATTATCAAGCTCCGTATCTAGTACAGTGTCAAGAAAAAAACAGCATTACGTGGCTGAAAGTGACAAATTGAAATCCTGACAACAGACAAGTAAGCACAAGTAAGCACAATGCACTGCCATGTAAAGATGCTCAAACCAGCATTTTATAAGTATTACAGCGAGATTAGTGTAGAATTTAGTAATCAAATCCTGCACTTTTAGAAAGGTACACAACAGCAATTCTGTAACAACTAATTCCTAAATCTCTGGGAACCTATGTTAAGTCACTACATAATTAAGTGCAATCAATCCTTGATAGCTAAATTAGACCAAAAATTAAAATTCAGATTTGTCCTGAATTCAATACTATAAAACCATTTTACTGAGGAGACTGTGGAAACCCTATATTAGAGACCTCTATGGATTTTCTACAACCCAGCACACGGGCATTTACCCATGCAAACCATGATCCTTCTAATTAAAATCTTAACATTTCCAATGGCATGAAGGTGGCATGGCTACATATTCTGTAGCCATGCCACCATGACTCTCTAGGAAATGACTCACATGGTATGGATATATTCCTAAAGAACACTCCTTGTCTCCACATGTTGTGCAGAAGAAAAGAAAAAGAAGATGACTCCTTTTCAAAGTGACTTTCTTCTAAGGGGAGATAAGATATTGACACACTTGAAATCAAAATTTCTCCTTCTTCAAAAAAGGACAGATCAGGGTTTAAGAGGTTACCATAGTTTCATCTTTTTAAATTAAGAAGAGCAAGTTTAGTCCAGAAAAAAAATGCAATCCGTTGTTAAGAGTTCATTTTACTTTTCATTGGTGACGTGCTGACACAGGGTTTTCATACTTTCAATGCTTCGTTCCTCTTGGGACCTACCCTAGACTTCAAAAGATAAAAGAAACCTATTGTAAACCACTGAACAATATAAAATCTTACTGTAGTATAAGTTTCTTTGACAGGTTGACCTCATGAAGAGATTTTAGTTATTTCTTTTTATTTTCTTTACTGTGGCTTTAGTGAATTTGGCTAGGATATTGATTTTGTGGCAACACTGAAATCATAATGGCTTTTAATTTCAAAGATGACTGTTTGTCTTATATTACATGCCTGTTTCTGAGCAGTTACATGAGAATTTAAGCATTGCTACCCTTAAACTTTACATCTGCTTCCCACTTTGAGGTCTAATAAAGTCTTTAAATCTGTTTTTCCTTTTTTTTTTTTTATCTCATCTAAACATGTGCTCAGTCAGAGGACTGCAGATCATTTTCTCTTAGTCCTGACTTGATTCAAAATGCTTGCTGCATGCCTCTATTCTACACAGAACACACCATCTTCTAACTTGCATTTTTTAGACTCATGCTCAGAATTCCTTCATTAACATTTTTTACTCTGGATATCCTAAACCAGACTGTCTGAGATATTTCAGATAAAAAAGAAAGAACTGGTTGTTACACTACAATGAGAAGTTGTAATCAAAAGGAAAATGTTGTATAACCTAGGTTCAAAGAACACTGAACCACTCCACAGCATTCTACCAAAATGTTCAGTCTTGGCATCAAAATACAGATGACATGCTTAACTGAATCTTTCCACTATCTTTGATCTGTAAACAACTCAGAAGATGGATGAGAGGAGAAAACACACCAAAAAAAAAAAAAAAAGTACCCAAGTCAGGATTTCATGATAGAAATATCACAAGGAAAAAATCTGTAGGCAATATTCAGGCACTCTGAGTCCTGTCTCAGCATTAAAAATAAGAGTAATTCTACTTCAGAATTCCTCAAAGTCATTCATATCATAATTTGAAACTTTAAAATCATAAATTCAATTCAGAGAATAATCTGAATTAGGCATCAAAATACTATATGGCGTTCACCAAACGTTTCCTCTTCTTCACAAATATTTTCTTCTATTGCATGATTTTATAACCACTACGCAGCCCAAATTTTTAAAATGCTAGAGGTTGTGTTTCTTTCAGGGACCATTTGCTAAGTGGAAAAATTTTCAAACAGATAGGACATCTAAAAGAAGATAAAGAAATCATCAAAAACAATTATACAAAAACACCCCCCAAAAAAAAACTGGTAAAAGCACTGAAATTCTTTTTCTGACAAAGGTATTTATAGTCACAAGGTTACTTGATTATTTCTCACTGTATATAAAATCAACAGTTGAAAATAACAATTAAAAAATAAATTCAGGAACTGACTTTACATGTATCTATAAATTCGTTGAACTCTTAGGAAAAACAAAAATGCTGATACCCATCTGAATGTTGGAACTAAAAGCAGCAAAAAATGAAAAGGATGCCAATTTTACTAATATCAACAATTGCCTTCAAATGTAAATAAAATCCCAATAAATAAATTTATTATTTTGCTGTGTAGTATCTGTGAGAAAGTAATTAAAACATATATAATTCTCAAAGTTGGACAGCTGATTTTGGAATGGAAGCACTGAACTAACCTCCATACCTTTTTCTGTTAAGAAGTAACACGAAATAGCATGATAATTAAAACATCAGAGTTACTTGTATTGAAAGTACATTTGTTGATGGTGTCTGTCTTATCTTTCAGTTTTAAATACAAATTATTCCTAGTGGACATTTATTAAATATTTTAACCTGTTAGAAGAGAGGAGAAGACAGAGAGATCTTCTGTACTTCTATAGAAATACTACAAAACAAATTTCATAGCCCACTACTACTTCAATCGCTACAAAACAAATTTCATAGCCCACTTCAATCATTGCCTAATTTACTGACTACAGTGAATATTTTATACCATTAAAAACAGGGGAATATGTTTAAAGGTTTAGATCTATATTTCAGTTAAGTTCAATGTGTATTATAATAACTTTTTTTGCCTGAGGTACTTCCACTGCATAGGAAAAGAAAGTTTATTTTTATTTTCCACTGTAGTCCTTCTGTATCTTTTTGCATTAATATTGAACATATCTGTCCCAGTTTTCTCTCTACTATTCTGTACTTGCCAGTTTCAGACTAATAACCCAGGATTTGGGGACCGCTAGAGGGTTATATGAGCATTCCACTGAATTTTAAGTCAAGTTAGTCATATGAATCATAATTATCATGTGTAGGAAAAGGATACCTTCCTATGAAATCCCTTGTGATAGTAACAAAAAGGAGAAGTCAAAAGAAAATTTTAGCTGTTTCTGTTCACAGTTCAGGCACACTTTTCAGTTTTTGACAGCAGGTACTTTATTATTTACTGCCTTATGTTACTTAGATATGTGTTGAGTAAAATAAATATACAAAAAAAAAAAAGGTAGGGAAAAGAAAGAATCATTATCATGTCCATTTTTCAGTTGAGAAACTGGGGCAGAAAGTTTGATGTATCTCAGTGACAATGAAAATGCACAGAAACAGAGCTGAACCCTAAATCCCTGTGTATTGAGTCATGTCAATTCTATTCTCACATTTAAATTTGGCACAGGCTTGTATGCATGGCCAAAACATCCTTGAATCACTGGGAACATGTTGTAACTTTGCAACGAAACACCTCTTTAGTTTCACCTCTAATTTCAATGAACAATTAAGTAACAGCAGGTTAAAACAAGATGTGCACAGATTCTGGGAACGTTTGGCATTCATACACTTTACAGCATTCTGTGTTAGTGAGTTAAGCAGCAGCTCACAAAAATGCCAAGGTTTCCTGGGCTCGCCTCATAAATGGTCTTTTGTAGTGCATTAATTTGTTGCGGTAATCCCCAGTATTAGACATCTAATTTGTTTATAGTCAATTATAATACCCTCTGTATTACAGAAGATCATGATTTTGTTCTCTGCTGACCAAAGAGTCTGTTCGATTTTCAAGACACTGTGCCTTTGCAGCATTAGGCACTGCTGAATTCCAGCCTCTCTTAGTCAGAACAGTATTTTTTTATTCAATCATCAGCCCCCAGGTAACATTTGTGGATTGAAATCCTAACGAGTCAGAAACTGATGGTTGTTATCCAGTCTGGTCATTATCACATCCTTTGTCAAGAGCCAAGAAATCACTGATTCATGCTCTGATTTTCAGGCAGGATTAGTTCTACTCAGACATCAATGATGTCCAATTCTGTGGCAGTTTCAATCACAGGCATCCATCTAATATCCAGCAAAAAACACCCAGTTCTGCTACTAACACAGTCCTTAAGTGCTGCTCTCTGCAAGGTGTCCAGACGTGGATTCATCTTCAAGTGACTCTCATCTGTGCTCAAATACAGCAGCTGACCTCTTGGCAGTGAAATATCTGGGAGTCAGCATAAACGATATTCAGACACTCAGTTAGTGAAAACTCAAATCATTTATCGTGATGCTGAAGTCCCTGAGCATTGCTGCGAGTTCCGAATGATCCAGGGTCAAGCGCCATCTCTGCTCTGCCCATTTTGCAGGGCGCCTTCAATTACCTTCAACGCATAAGTCTGCCCTTCCTCAGAGCTGAGCTACATGCCATTTAAATGTATCATGTCTCTTTTTCAAAAACAGTTTGCTGGTTTTAATCTTCTAAGGATAATGGTCAACTATCATTTAAATTACTGACAATTTTTTACAGATCTGGCTGTTTTCAGTTGTCCACTAGATGTACGTAAAATTCTTGAATAGAAACATTTAACAGCTACATATTAATTATGATTCTACTTCATCCTAGTCTGTCAAAGCTAGTAATTTCCAACATCAGTTCTGAATCCTCAGCCTCCTACTAACTACCGTGTTGAGCTCCACAGTGAGTTTGGAAATACATTTTGGAAACACAGGGTTCTGACAAACTATGTATGTTCAGGTCAGCAGCTCCTGCTAAATTCCTCCTTGTCCTCAGTTCCTACATATCTAAACTAGAAGCTGCTCTACCTGAGCACTTTGGTGGAACAAAAGAAGGTTAATAAAAAATTAATTAGAGTTTCTGTGCCAGAATTAACACGTGTTAATTATTCCAATACAAGAAATCAATACAGATCATTGAGTATAGCTGTAATGTATCAGTGCCAAGCAGCACCAATAAGAACACTTTTACACTAATGTAGGGACGGAAATTGCTGGGAGGAAGAAATGCAGAGCAGACCCTTTCTCCTTAACCTTAACTCCTGCACTGTTCTGTGCCTGTGACTGCCACATGTGCTCAGTTGGAGAAAAATAATCTTTCCAACTGAATATTAATTTAAATTCTGAGTCAGTATTCAGACATCACGTGTTGTTGATGTCCAGTTTTCAAATTACAAAAATGCAGGTGTTTATTAGGAAAGTGAAATCTTAACAAAAATGTTCCAAATGTTTTACTAAGAGTAGAGGCTGGAATGGGTAATACCTACCTATGCTATTATCTGTGTACCCAGAAGCTTAGCTACATTTCCTCCTCTGCACAATAGAGACAACAGGTTAGAAATTTTCAAAATCCTCCACCGGAGAATCTTCAAGGTAAACAAGCAATCACTTTTAATGATCTTTTATAATCTCTCAAAAGGCGAGGATTAAAAACTGCTCAAGTGTACTTCTAGCCTTTTTTTTTTAATGTCAACTGCTCATGAATAATATCTCATAACCAAAAATAGCCAGTGCATCTGTAAAACAGTCTTGATACTTCATTGGAAGGATTTCTATAACTGATTTATAAAGAATACTGTAAAGAATAATTCTCTATTTTAAAGATCTTTCCAAATCTGATGAAAAGTGATAACATCCAGAAAATATTGGTATACTTATACAAATATATGACTATATAAAATCATTAGTCATGATTTGAATATAGTAACATTCAGTTTATTCATATATAATTGAATGTATCCTCAAAGATCAGAAAGCTTTCATAAATTATTTATATAACAGCTGTTCAATACATGAGAAAAAATGATAGAGAACTTAATATGGGAATAACTGGGGGCAAGAACAGAGAGCCAAGGGGTAAAGGTAGTCCAGAGAACAACCAGCAACATCTTCAGCAGATAAGGGTTCAAGTCACTTTTCTCAAAAAGGGTGGTATAGGCAGCATTAACTGCCAAATACATACACTGGAGATGAGCAAGGGGAGCCTAAGAAAATGACTATTCCAAGAAAGCAATGAAATCATTTTTAAATGGGTAATTTTTCATCTGCTGGGTTAAGCAATACTAAATAACATGACAATTTCTTTTCAAAAATTCAGTATTTTGGAAGATTTTGAAAGACCATCTTTTTTCTCCCAGTTATTTTTCATTTCAACTGAAGTAAACTTCGAGATGAACTTTAGTCACCCCTCCCAAAAAAACATCTGTTGGATCAAAGTAAAGCAACTCCTATGCCCGCAGATGTTTGTGTGATAGGAGAAAACCAGAAGGACTAATAGCAGTGAAATTTCATTAGAAAATTACAATCTCAACAACATACAAATGGTAACAAGTGCTGATTTAAACTTCAATGCCATGCCAGTACCTAGAGAAGAGCTTGTAGTAGGGTGCCATCTTGATGAAGCTGTGCTAGTCACGTATCCCAAAAAAGGCCGAAGAACACACTTCAACAACACGAAGGGTTTGGTCTGCATGGGGACAGGAGGGTTTGCTGCCTTAAGCTGGGAGCTAGAGGAGGAATTGACTTTCAACTGATCACCTTAACTGGACAGACTGCATCCAAAAAGATATGGGAATGCCACTGTAGCAATAGCAATCTGTTCAAAAATTATATAAACCCAGGCTCCAGTGATTAGAAAGTACATGTTTAAATACCATTGGCAACATTGAAGGACAAGTTCTTGGTCTTTGGGAAAAGCCAAGTCAGAGTCTTTTGAGCTATTAAGATGCACATTTAGACACTGGGAGCTAAAAAATTGTTGTTACTGCACAGAGAGATGTGCCTACACAATGTTGCAGAGAAAGATACTCCTGAATAATGTCAAAGACCTTTCTCTGCTTTAATTAAAGTGTTGTTATATTGTTTTAAGGAATGGAATAGGGTTTGCTTCTTTGTTCTTCAAATTGATATAAGGATAGGTGAGGAGCAAAAGGCAATTTTAAGATTATGGATTGAACCACAGAGTATCCAACAACCTTTAGGATCCTCACAGGACAGAAATATTATGGATATGTTAAGAAGGAAGCCTAAGCAAGACTGAGCCAGTTCCTTTGACTCCAAAAGCTAAATTCCAGAGTGAATTGACACATATATAATTCTTTCTCTGTCCTCAGGTACCACTTTCTAATGACCATGGTATATCACAAAGACCTCTGCCATCATTCTGCTTTATAAGAGATCAGAGAACAGCACAACTTGAGTCCACTTTTCAGTTGCACTGTTCCCTCAACTCACCAGAAACCAGGGGTGCTCCTGAACCACCTTACTATGCAACAGCAGAACACTGCATTTAGTTTCACCTAAAAATAAATTTTGGCCCAAAGGAAAACCCTCTGAGTCCTCTTTAAATTCTAAATATAATAAAGAAAATAGAGTTCTCCAGGCATACAATATAGCCTGCTGTATTTTCACAACAAAACTCAGTCAAAACAACCTTGAAATATTACATTTAAAACCCAGGCACACACAAAAAAACCCCAAACTCAAAAATCCTATCCTCTTCATATGGCAGAAAAAGCTATATGCTTACAAAATAATAGAGATAGACAACATTCAACTGGTAAATACAAATTTTGAAGCATAAATTTCCAACCTCTCTAGGTTTTCTTTTTGTTTGGGTGTTTTGGGGTTTTTTTTCCCTGTTGGTCCTAGGCTTATTTAACAGTAATTATTGAATAGGGATGTTGAACCATATACTAAAGAGTCTTGTGGTCAGTGTGATTTGTGATGGTCATGGCAGCTGTATCACAATAGAAAAATCCTTGAGAAATTTAGATGGGTTGTAAAACAAAATAAACTTCTCTCTGAATAGCTGGGACTCACAACATTGTAGAACTGAACTGGAGGTCTCAGATGATTGTTTCTCTTAAAGGATTCTTAGTACATCTTGACTGTAGGCTTGAAACAGAAATGCATTCTATTTGTTCATTTTCTTTGAAAGGCTTTAATAAAAATGATATAAAAGCACTATTTTATAAATAGTGGAGTATCAAAATTTTATAATATCCAAACATTTGCAAGACACAAAAGCTTATTTGGATCTGCATTACAGTAGAACCTTCTGTGGGTTTCTTTCATGTCCTTTTGCTCAGAATTAACGACATTTGCATTGACAGACTTCACTGATCAAGTCACAGTGGTCATGGTTTTCTGGAATTGCTTATTTCAAGATCCAAATATTAACACAAACTAAAGATTAAAAAAAAAAAAAAAAAAAGATAAAGTTTTTGTACAGAAGCATAGGTTTCCAAAGATAAAACTTTACCTAAATACAATTGTGTCATTTCCACTACATTTGGAGGTTATGTTAGAAACTGTTTTCAAATTCCTTAGCAGGAATTGCTCCTCCACAATATTCTTCTCCATGTATCTGAATGTAATTCATCTCATAACCTAATACCAATTGTAAATCATGCAATTTCCAACAGAACTATGATGAATACACATTCAAATAAAAGAAAAAAGTGGTGGAGCAATATAGTCCCTGGAATTTAACACTCTGCGGTCAGAAGGTCACATATGTTAGGTTTCTTATTTATATCCCTATTAAAGCTCTGATCTGTGGGAAGCAGGATAGAAGCAATGTGACTCATTTTACAAATAAAGAATGTATTGTTGCTGTACTGTACATGTTTTGTTTCTGGGTACTTAATGATAACAATGTATGAACTGCAGGTGACTATAATAAGGGGAAAAAGGATCTTCCTCAGGAGACATAAATATTTGTTCTTATTACTTCTCTGGTAAGTGCTTCTTCACTAAAATTAATACAAAATAGCTATTTGATGAATGAGTCATGCAAATTAATATTCTTCATAGCTTTTTTTCCTGACTTGTATGTACCTTTTGACATCGAATTATATACAGGGTGACCACATATTTTGACTGCAGATACACTGAGCAACAGGAATATAAAGGAAGAATAAGGAATCTATGTACATTGCAAACTTCAAATCAAGATAGCAAATTATTCTGATCTAAAAATTAACTCAGGTCATTGGACACCAATCTGGCAAGCCGTCACTCACCAGAGGAGCCTCTCCATGACACTCAGCACAAGCTGCACTATATCTTAGTATTTGTCCCTACTATTTTGACCTATGATATTAATATTTTACTGCTGTACATCACAGAAGCACATCAAAAATTACATGCTGACAGTTTTGTATCAGCAAGGTATTAATATCTCCTCCAAGAAATTTGCTTCGAGAAATAATTAAGTGAACATATTTTCTTAATGATCCAGAGGTTAGGCAATAAAAACAAACAGCATTAGAGGATAAAAGAAGATGGAGGGTGATACACTGTATAGCATTATTATTAAAAAAAAAAAAAAATCACTCTTTTAATGAGTGGAAATACTTGCTTGGGAATTTTGGGGTTGGGTGTTTTGAGGTGGGGTCTTTTGATATACCTCTGGCCTACAGATAACTACATACCTACACAGACTTGTCATAGCCAAAACCCTTTCCACTGGTTTTTTTCTTCCAGCTTAATCTGTGCTGGCAATGGATGCAGAGGAAATATTCTTTCTTCTTGCCATTTCATACTACAGTTTTGAATGTGCTTGGCTTGAGTTTGATAGGACAAAGTCACCTTGGTTATGGCTTCTTCTTTCTGGCATAAGTATATTCCCTTTGAGCACATTCCTTTTTAGTTGCAATAAAAAGTGTGAGTCTTACTGTTTGTTTGTTTTCTTTAGGAGAGGCAGCTGCAAAGTCATAATTATGTTCACTTCCCACATTGGCAGCAAGCTTCACATTTTTGTGCATTTGAAATCACCTATAAGGAGTGGCTGAACCAATTCCATCAAGAAGTTTACATTTTTCCCAGTATCTAAAATATATTGCTATTAAAAAGAGCTTTGTTTCATTTTTAATTATACTGATAATAACTAATAAATCATTTTGGAATATGTTAAGTAATTAAAAGTGCAGTACAAGTAGAAAGATACAGCACTATAGTAATGTTATCAGTTCAATTATTTTCATAAATTCAGACTTGAAACACATAAGTACACTTGATGGCTGTTTTCTGGACATCAGGAGCCAGGTAGTGACACCTCAGTCAACAAATAGTCTCTGAGGAAAAGAAAAAGGATGGTAGGAGGAGAGGTTGTGAGGACAAAAAAAGGTGGCAAAGACCCCAGAGAACTAGAAACACTGCAAAAGCTGCAGTGTTCACTCTGCTTGTACACCATATACCTCCTTATATCTTCTGTTTGTCTTACCCACGTAAAACTGGGTTTTGTAACAGTGCCCATCTCTTGAGTGTTAGGGTGCCTAATGAAAATTAGTGTCCTGATTATTCCTTTATCAATATCCAGTAAGCAAACACTATTATTAAGACAAAATGGTGTCATCCTTTTGACCAAAACATCTGTCCAAGACTCAGGCTCTAAATCCTTGTTTCTTTCAAGAGGAGGAACTGATGATGGAGTCCAGAATTTCTTCAATGCAATCTACAGTAAATTGTATGTTAAAGCCCAATTTTCTGGAACACAATATGAATCAAGCAGCAGGAGATAGCTTCCTTGCTCACAGCTTCATGCCTCTTTTTTAGCAAGTACTTTACGTAAAACTCTCTTATCTAGCAGTATAACTGCTTCCTTGGTTTCACCTGGAGTTTCCCTGTTCCTTTCCTGTGTGCTCCAGGAGTGTGTTTGCCCTTTTCCCCACAAGTACTGACATCCAGCTGCAGCCAAAACTCTTCCCCTACCGCTGCATTAAACTTCCAGCCCACCAAGAAACTGCTCCAACAGAATAATGAACAGCATTATACATGAATTGAATTTTTAGGGGTTTTTTCAATACAACTATCTCCAAACACAGATGCATTTAACTGTTCCCTCATTCAGCTTGAAGAGAAGGTGGCTGTTACATTTAGCAGCTGCACCAACATTTCTTCCCATCCCTAACACAATCATGAAAATACCAACCCACCATTTCATTCTTTGCTGAACATTAGTATTTTTCCTTTTTTATTTTCTGCTCAAAAAGCACAGTATATTTAGAACACTCCTTTTATATTCATTTTCATAGGTGGAACAATCTTTCAAAAATGACGAGTTTTTTTCCTTCTCATTTTTCTTTCTGTGTGAGATTAGCACACACAGGGAAGCTGGAGGCGTTTTCTGGGGAACTAGAAATGGCTTGGCAGGTCATCTCTTACGTTGATGACAAGTCTTGGCTATTTCCACAATCTGTCCACCAACTTATTATTTTAAATTTGGATGGAATTAGACTGTCACCCTCTACACTATGAGATTCACATAGCTACTCAGTCTCTCTAGATCACTGTTGTTGGTTTTCATGCTCCATACTGAGCACCACATCCCAACTCTGAGAGCTGCTTTCATTTCACAAGTAGGCTTCACCCATTCTTGGTTACGGAGTTTCTAAATTTAGACACTCAGACAATGACAAAGCAACAGTGTTGGGTGAGAATCCCTCATCTTGCAAACAGAAACTAATCTTGTTTAACTTCCTTCAGCCTACATGTGGAAGCTGGCCAAAAATACTATTAATGAACATTCTTCAGTTTCATGGGGACTTTCAGAAAGGTTAAAATGGAGCTACATTATTATTTATGTTTTATGGGAAGACATATTTAATGTTTATAAGTCCATTTGGATAATAACACTGACTTTAATGGACAGATAGATGTTATCTTTTAATGTACATTACACGAAAGATCACCCACAGTGTATGAAAAATTTAACATTTCCCTGATGATTAGTCTTATTTGTCTGTTACTTAAGAAAAGTTTTCAAACTCTCAATAAAATGTAACTGTTTTTCATAAATGTGTTAAACCCGAGATGTCAGAAAGATAATTTCTCTTTGAGCATTGGGAATGACACTTGTGAAATAGCATCTCAAGTCCTCTGGCTTCTTAAATTGATGATAGGTCTCAAGAGAACAGATCTTTAGTTACTAAGATAACGTAGTAGCAGTGTTAGGAAGTCTGTTACAGAAGGGGGTGTCCATACTAATGACATGGAGTTAAAAAGAAAATGGCTGTTTTAACAATGATGTTAAGTCCACAAGCTCTCTGTCTTCTGTATTTTCCATGGCCACAAAAGTCTCATGAACTGGCAAATCAGGAAGTTAGTAAACATTATCTCTTTAGAGGCACATCAAGGACCGAGATAGAGTGCTAAAAGCAGCAGACTCTATAGCTTGGCTGGAAAGGTGCAGCTCTGCTGGCCAGGGTTATAAATAAATAAATAACACAAACCCTGTGTAGACAGTGAGCCAAGCAGAACATAGAGTGTGTACCGACCCTGGCCCAGTAGCCTACACTGCCTCCCGGGTGCTCGTTAACTATCATAAAAGAGGAAAGTGAAATCTAAATTTCATATAATGGCAAAGAAATACAAGACACCTTTATTTCGACCTCAGTGATATTGGGTTTAAAAGGTCAGCAAGCATGACTATGGGACTAATATTTATGTTATAGCAAAATAACAATTACAGATAAGAATGTTTAAATGCTGTATTTAAAATATGTAAGAATTTTAGTGTATTTTGGTTCTTTTCTATTTTAATATACTGTATATGTGGAACTATCATGGAATGCATGGTACAACCAAATACAAAATGGAAATTACAGACAAAAAACACAATGCTAGGCACTAAGAAATACTAAGCTTAGTATCGTTGTTTGATTAATTTTTTTAAAGATAAAAATAGCATTAAGCTTACAGAATTCACAGTGAAAATACATAATGTAAGACAAAAAAGATGTTTCTATCAGAACTGAAAACCAGACAGAGAGCTTGGTCAGAAGATGTATAATCTCTGCTGTCATAACACAAAACTAATGGTGACAAGCAATCTATACCAGAAAAGAAACACACTGAAATGCACGCTGTAAATATATGTCAAGACGGATATATATGAATCACAATTTCAAAAAGAGGACCAAATCTCTGCAAAACAGTCCAAATTGTTTCTGTGTTAGAAATGACCCTTTCTACATCTGCTAGCAGATCTGACAGCTCCAGTTGCCAGGATAATATATCTAGCATAAGGAAGGATTTTCAGAATCATAGTAATAATCTCTTCACAACTATCAACACCCACAGAATTCACTTTTTGACATCCACACAGACATACCTAAAGGAAATAGGATTTTCTTAAAAGTAAAATGGCAATATCTCTAGTTATGACTGATTCCATGCTAAAACATGCTAAGACAAATTAAGGGAGTGTTGTTGAATACCCAAAACTAAAGAAATACGAAGTTTCTTCTGTAATTCGGTAAGTCTTGGCCACAAGTCCATAATTTAGCTTCTAGGAAAGTAAACACAAATATAACATAGTCCACATGCTCGTTCCTAAGACGTGAACCCAAAAGTTTTGAGATGTTGGAATCAGAACATTGTTTCATTCCCTGTACTAATACTAATTCTTGGTTTCTGCACAGCTTTTGTTATAGTAATCATTAATGTTATGATGACTTGGCTGTCTTTTACAAATATATAGCACATCTCACATACAATGCTATACATTCATTGCCATAACAATGCTATTGTTATGGTCTTAAAGCATATTTTGAAACTTCAAAAAAATCCTAAAACCTGTGGTATATTTGAAGTACATCTGTCACTCCCAACAAGTCTCAGATCTTGGCTCCAAAAGCTTGTTACTTACACACAAACAAAATATAACTTACCTCTCTCAGAGGTAGGAGTTTAAAGGGATACTCTGTGACCTTAAGAGAACTAAGAAGGTTCCAAATTAGCTCAACATTTTGCTAATGATTAAATATGAAACAGCCTTCAAGAATTTTCAATATCATAAAGCAAGAAAAAAATTAACACAAGCCTCTAAAAGAGAGTGATAAATTTAAACTATTATGATGTAGACCTTAAAACTGCTTACCATGAGGTTATTTTATTTAAAACTCAATTAATATTGAGAAAATTTTAAATTTTAATTTAAAACTCAATTAATAAGCCTCTTCAAAATTAAGACTTTCAAAAATCTTAGGCTATGCATGATCTACTCATACTATGAATTCTTTCCAAGTTCAGCAGATATTTTGCTGATCTATCACAATTTCTGAACCTGTAAAGAATAATTTCAAGTCATGGATCTTAATTGCTATTTTTAGGGACAAAACCTACATAGTTTGGATGCTCAGCAAGCTGATTTTGTACGAGTGAATTTGGATAGGGGAAATTCTAAGTGCTTGATATCTACCACTATTCTATTAGACCACAGTTTATTGGAAAAGATGGCACAGAAAAGACAGAACAAACAGCAGCTTAAAGACATAGTTTAAGTTTATATATAAAGAGCAGGAAAGGCTTGACAGTAGTGCAGTTCTTCAGGCCAGTATAAAATGCCAACAGAGTTACCAGTGGAGAAACTGATGAAGATAGGGTAATTTTTTTCCTTTAAGGGAAGACCTAAGTTCTCCCAAGGGAACTCCAAGTTCTTGAATGACTTGCGTAACGCTCTACCCATGAGGCCATACACCTTCTTGTAATGTGTGTGTACATGTAAAGAGTGCTGCTATTGGAAGAGGCATAACTGTGGGCAAAAAGCAAAGCTGTGAGTATTCCTTTTCAACTGAATGTACAAAGTAAAATTTAATAAAATATATGAACCCTTTCATAACTTCCATACAAAAGAGAATGTGGTATTCACCTTGAAAAATCTAGAACAAACCTTCGTGGTATAGTATACAACACAAGACTTTTACCATTTGGTATGCATATGTCTGTTGGCAAGGCATGCTTTTGTGTTAGTTTTAAAAAGCAAAGCTCAGGCCAGAAATATGCAGAGACTGAGTTTTTTTAAAAAAAAAAAATTAAAATCTTACTAATTCAGAGGTTTTTTAAAATGAAACAGATTTCTGAATCTTTCCTCTGTTTTTTTGGGTTAGATTAACCTAGCTGAAGATTTAGAGCTAGAAAACAACATGGAAATTTTTAGACCGGAAGAAAATTGCATTACTCTGCCTTTCACAGTAATTATAATTGAGGTGGTGTAAGAGTATCTACTATTAGGTTTTCTATAAATTAAAATATTCTGAGGGAATGAGTCACAAAATATCAAGGACTTCTGTGCAGAAAAAACTCTTTATACAAGAACACAGGATATGAAATGAATAGATACAGTCCAGAAAGATTAAGATGTGAGACCAAATTCAAACCTAAAATAAAGAAACAACAATGGGATAAAAACATATGAAAATTATTTTTGTCACAGTAATCTACAACAGAAAAAGGCAGTGATGACTTACACAATGTATTTCTCTGAAAAAACAGAGCTCCCTGCAGCCACAGGAAGGACAGATACAGGTATCTTTTTCTTGCCCAATAGATCTTTCAGCAAAGAAGCTGATTTACATCATGACTGCTTTAGAGAAACAGTTAAAAATGCAATAGGGATAGACAAGAGGAAGGCATCTTACACATAGAGCAAGCAAACTTTGAGATCATTGTGCTTTTGAATCTCTATTGCATTACCTGAACATATATGATGACAGGAAATGAAGAGAAGGTCATTATAAAGCTAGAGTGAGAGATTCACCTGACAAAACAGAGATGGACACAGGTCATGGGCTGGTATCAAACAAAACCAAACATTCACACCAGCAGTTCGGTTGAACTTCCAAGAAATATCTGAATTTTTGGAACTTTGTCTGCAATAACCTATTAAACTGTTGTAATATAGTTATTCTCTCAACAGTATTCAAGAAGAAAATAAGCAAATCCCAAAGAGGAAAATATATCCTGAAGAGATCTATTAAGAATAAATTATATTAGAAAGCTAAATTGTGACCACTGAGCAAAATCTGGACAATTTCAAGTACCCAGGGAAGTACCAATGAAGTGCACCAAAGGCTAGGAAATTGCTGTTAAGAGTAAAATGTAGATATAGTTACATCTGATCAACCTTGAAGTATGATACAGACATCAGACTAAAGAATTTAAAAGTGAATGAATGAATGTTCAAATAATTTAAAGTGCTACCATTTAGAAACCAAGATAAAAGAGCGCAAACTTGCACAGAGGGTAATAGAGAGTGATTTACAGATCACACACATTCACAGTGAGATACTCTCATGAATGTATTTGCAAAGCACACAGCAAAAGAAAGACTACAAAAACTAGGATTTTAGATCTAAGTTGAAAAATATGTTTATTGTGATTCAAAGATAATGTTATTCATTACTCAGCCAACATATTAGTGTAGACAATATTCTCTCGCTTCCTCTGGGTCTTTTTTAATCTTATCTGGTTTTATTTTCTGTGTATTTCTGAGTAATCAAAAGTTATAGGCTTGATATCTCTTGAGTTAAAAACATCTTTACTGGTCCTGCTGTTTCTTTTATGTATATTCTTTTTTTTTTAGCAAATCTCTATAAAAAGGATTAAAAAAAATAAAAATAACACCACTCAAATAATGTTATTTCAATCAGAAAAAATCAGCAATTTGATTTCTTCCAATATACTAAGTAAACATTCCTGTTAAGACAGCGATTGATCCAAGTTGGTGCTAATAAGGGTAGCTGATAATTTGTTAGGCACCCCTTCAGCAGATGTGCACATTCAGGACTATAGTAATGAAATAAAAGTCAAAAGCACTTAACTTATCTTTCCTTTCAATAAATAAAATCAGTCAAAAAAACCCTCATTTAAATTGTATTATTATATAACGTATATTATATGTTATATATTATAGACTCAGCAATATATATTATGTCATCGAATCATAGAACCATAGAATGGTTTGGCTTGGAGGGGACCTTAAAGATCATCTGGTTCCAACCCCCCTGCCTTGGGCAGGGACACCTTCCACTAAGGTTGCTTAAAACTCCATCCAACCTGATGGTTCAATTCAATATAACTGAATTAAAATACATACCAAAATAAACTTAAATATATTCACAGGACATTCATAAATAGAACAGTTGAGTAATTTTCTAAACTGAAAATTACAGTTTTTCAAAGTTGAAATGTTTTCAGAAATGTCACGGATTCAACAAACTTTCATCAGTGCACTGGCCGAGTACCCACCAGGGCATGGCTGGTTCCTCACTGGGACCTAGGTTCTTGCATCTCTGGCCAGCTGTACTACGGGTGCATTTCTGAGAACCAAGGGACTGAAAGTCCTCAGAGCCCAGTGTCACAAGAGTACGTCCTACAGCAAAGTGCTAAAGCCCTGAACTGGAGTTAACCTGAAGCTCTCAGAGACTCCAGACTCAATATTATGGAGCTAGGAACCTGGAGCAGGTCATGCCAGCCCCACTAGCAACACAGCCCCTGTACCTGAAGCAATGCACAGTGTGGCCCCAAGAGCCTCAGCTGAATTCACTGCTGTCAGAGCTTTCAGATTTCATGTGCTAAAGCTGGAAGCCTTGGGTTTCTGGATGTGCTTGCAACTCAGGCTGCATAGATGCAGAAATTCATTAGGAAATTTCTTTACCGCAGGCTTACCTTTTTTTGAGTTATGTTTAAAAACGTAAGTCGTGTCTGTGAATACATCAGGACTCTGTAGCATAGTCTAAGATTTAATTTACCTAGCTCAGGAATTGCTAGCAATATAGCTATGGTACCACAAGGTGACCATCCAGTTAACTACCCTCTTCCTGGATGCAAGTTGGTCTCCTGCATAACCATGAAGTACTAACACTGATTTGACCACTTGGTCTGGACTGGATTTCTGTCTCTTGCTAATTTACTGAGGATGGCTAAATAAAGATTACAGCACACTTCCTAGTGAAGGCAAAATTTTGATGTATAAAAGTAAAGCAATCTTTTCTTCTTGCCAGAGTAAAAATACATATGGAAAGACCATGGAATTTACAGGCAGGTGTGAAGGGAAATGAATGGTAGCTGCACTATTCAGTGTGGAGAAAATATATATGATGTGTCAACACATGGCAAAGTGTGAGGAATGCATGCCTGAATGTATAAAATATATGTATTCACAGTACTAAGCAATTTGCAGCGTAAGGAGTGGCTATGGTAGTATCTGTTGAATACATAAGGAAACTCCTGGTTGCTGTAAGGTTTGGTTACGTTTAAACTTCATATCAGTATGTAAAGTTGCCCCTCATCTACCAACTTCTTTATTGTAAAGAACAGAGTTGACAGCCTTATGGTTATGTTCTGTGGGAACAATGCTAATGTCATCAGTACTTTCTAGTTCTCTAGTAGAACAGTTTACGGGTCTTGCTTAAGACTTGGACTTAGTCTTTCTCAGTAAGACAAAAGACAGACACAGAGAAATTCCCCAAAACTTCTATTAATTCGTCTTTGGAAAAAGGATGCTGTTGCATAAACATCAAATGGGATTTCTTAATTGGCCTGTGTTACTTTCATAAATTTTCCAAAAAACATATATTTTAATCCTTATAGCAACATAAAACTTCATCTCATTTAGATTATAACATTGGGAGCATTATAATATTGTCTGAAATTTAAGCTTATTTTACTGTTTTAGTCAGGCAAGTTTTGGGGGTTTGTTCTGTTTCACTGAGCTGTTTTGTTTGTTTTTCCCTTCTATTATTTCCTGGGACCCTAAAAGACTGACTGCTTGACAGAGGCACTTGGTTCTGGGCACTTGCTTTCCCTCATTATCTCTGAAGAAGAAAAAATATACCTCTTATGTTCCCCTTATTGCTTCACTAACTTATCCAAATATTCATTTCTCTTTTAAGATGAAAAAGACAACAGAAATCATGCAGCAACTATGCCTTATATATTAAGAAAAACATTATCATTCAGGCAAAGTGCTAAGCATTCAGATAATGAAACAGAATAATTCTATTTCTAGGGTTTTCCTTTTCATATTTTTTCATTTTCAGCTTAACTTGAGCAATTTAAGAGAGACTGTGTGACATAAAATAAGCATTTTCTGCACCAAACTTTGGGATTATAATACAAGTAGTTTATCTGCATTCAGTTATGGCATTTTTATACAACATCATTAGCAAAAAATAAAATAAATGTTGACACCTCAGATGGTGTGAACTGGCAGAGCTCTTCTGACTCTAGTGGAGTTCTGCCAATTTCCACATTGGCTGAGAGTTTGGACCTTAAACATATATCATAAAACTAGAAAGAAATAAATTGCACTGTCTCCCTAAGTAATGCAGCCTCAAAGAAAACTAAAGTCTTCTATCCAAATAATTTTAAAAGCATGTGCTAGAGTATTCTTTACTGCACCTGAGATACATTACTGGCAAGGTATGGATGTCAGAGGTGACAAATTTGCCTTGTAGTAATTGCAATGAGGTTTTTCAGTTTGAGAAAGATTTTTTAAGAATCTTGATTATTTGATTAGATTTTCCTTTCATCTTGTTCATAATGAAGTGAAAATTCTACACTCCCATGAAACACACATAATTGTTTTCTTTTCTCATCCATGCACATATGGTACAAGAAGCTTGGATCCAAAACATTTTCTCATGAGTGAGGGAAAATGCCTGATCATTACTTTGAGCATATGGTAACATTTTTTTATTGTTCTTCTATTTATAAATACTTTATTATCATTTATTAAATGATACAGAACATATAACCAGCCTGCTTCATATATACAGCAAGCAGGCATTCTATGTACCTCATTTCAGCAAACTGCACATGTGTAACAGTCATTAGAGTCACCCAAAGAAACTGTATCCATGAAGTGATAAAAATAAAGTGTATTATACAGTGTTAATTTCTTATTAAATATTATAATTGGCAATATAATAATTTTGATTGCCAGTTCTAAAATATATCAACATAAGCAAACACCGTTATCTGTCTTTGGTGCATGATATGCACAAGTAATTCTCCACCAGCTCTGCTCTGTACTGTTTTCCCCTTTCAGAACTCGTCACTTCTCACAGGACAGGACCTGGCCCAAGAATAATGAGCCTTGGTGTGGTAAAGACCCAAGTAGCCAAAGGGTACCAAATCGACGTGCCAAAGTCTACACTGCAAAAATAACAAATGAAAAAAAACCCTCCAGTCACCTATTCATAAGCCAGCAAGTCAAAGTTGTTTTTCATTAAAAAAAGTGGACCAGGACTTTCCTTCAAGGGTTTTCTAGTCAAACTGACAGAATTCCAAAGAGCTCTGGGGTTTCATTTAAGGGCTCTGAGATGATTGAGTATAAATGCTCAAATCAAGTGAAATTTCTTAAATACAAGTGACAGAAGCATCACACCATAAACTGGAATGATGACAATCAGAGTTACTGCACATCATTAATTACTAGGCACCTGCTTTAGCAAAAATACCTCCTTGGTCTCTGTACAGTCAATGTAAAGACTCTGGCCTGCCCCTTGGAGACTGTCCGTTGCTCTCATCTGATGGTAAAAGGAACCTGGGGCACAGGTAGCTAGCTTAATTAGATGGCGCACATTGGGTTGTGTGAATTTCTGCTCCACAAACAAAAACATATAGAATTTCTTTTAAAGAGGAGCTGCATATTTTTTTAGTGATCATAAGGAAGGCAAGAAAAATGGATAATGGTAATGGCCTGGGAAAAGTGATTTTGACGCTGCAGGCAAAATTGTCAGTTCATCTAAATCAACATAACACCTACTCTTTCACAGAGTTCTGCAGACTTGTGAAAGCTAAGAATCTGGTTGTATACACAGCTAGGGAAAACTATGATTAACAGTTAATCTGGGAAAATAGCTATCTGGAAGAGGAACTGCCTGTAGAGAAGGCAGATGTACTTAAGATAAATTCTAAATTGTTCATCTTTAAGATAAAAGGGTTCAACATTTCTAGCACTGAGGACCAGGCAGTAGTTTTGGGACTGTCCTTCCATGTCACTTTTCTAGATATATTCATTGTCCAAGTTCAGGCACAAGAAGAGCATTTGGCTGTTGAACTTCATGGGCTGATATTCTGCATCTACACCTAAGAAAATAAACTTCCAAAAGAAAATTTTCTTAAAAACTCAACCCCAACCACAGCAAAACATCAGAATCAGAAATTGAGCAAAATGGGAATGCATCCATATGTTTATTTTCACAGACCTTGTGTAAGTACTGTACCTAAGAGTGCAAAGACACAGGGTTTCTATACGGGATAACCCAAGCAAACTTCAGTAGAGAACGAAAATATTTCAATGAGTAAAATCTATTAGTCAGGTTTCATTAGCAAAAACAAAGGACTTTCTCCCCTCACCCAAATCCTCATTCACTGCTGTGCTGGGTTCAGCCAGG
>NW_010243006.1:38626-60044 GCF_000690775.1 Eurypyga helias | reverse complement strand
ACTAAAAATCAATATTTTGGGAAAAATGCTCTCTCAACATAAGAATTCCTTATAAAATGTTGAAACGTCACTGTGTGTAATACTAATCTAAACACTAAGATGGAACCAGGAAGTAAAGACCATTTTCTTACTAACATTTTATGTGTTATATCTCTACTATTGTTGCCATCAGGTAGGGGAAGAGATATGCAGTAGTAGCCAGCAATAGCTACAATATAATGAGAAAGTACAGATATAAAGTCTCATACTAACACAAAGGGAGTGCAAGAGATTCAAATGACTATTCCCATGAAGCAATAGCACAGTAACTTCAGATGGTAAATATTTCAATTTTGGAATATCTCTATTTAAAAAAGAGTGTGTTTTTCTGGGGGGATTGTAGGAAGGGAGGTATATTTTTCAAACTAGAAAGTAGTCACAGCAGTTCTTTTTAGTCATAAATGAATGAATTTTGAAAGTAAACTCCCTGTTTGCCTTCACAGAAGGCTAGACTTATTATTTTGGGCACAGCACTTTGCTAGTAGCAGCCCTTCTTTCTGTCCTGTGTTCATCTTGGACACCTCTGTACTACTGTTCTGTACTGTGACATGAGGTGTCCCAGTGACCTTTATGCAGTGTGAAAAGGTAGGAGGAATTCAACTTGGAATGGGATCAGGATATCAAGGGAGGAGCTTCACAACCACCACCATCACTGGTGGGAACCTGTCTCTGTGGTCAGGCACATGTCCTCTCTCCCCAGGACAGCACTCCAAATTGCTTGCTGAATACAAGAAAGCTGATCAACACTCAGACTTTCACAGGAAGAAGATGTCTCTATCCTTTAGGATCTAAAAGTACATTTTTATGGTCTTTAGTGGGCAGATGTGAGCAGATCTAATTGCCTGATGCAAAATGTTGGGATTCCTAAAACACACTGAGCAGAAACATATGCTCAAACAGAATTAATCCTGCTAGGGAAGAACTGGCCCATTAGGGGAAGGGTAGAACCTTGGAAATCAAAAGAAAGACAGATGTTTCATTGTTTGAATGACCTTATAACTTTGGGAGAAAGTTAGATACCAATCAAGAAGCGCTGAAATATATATAAAAAAAATAAAATCTGAAGGAAGTGTTTTTTAAAGTCGTTAAGGAAAAAGGTGAAAGTAATATAATCAGAAATATGTACATGTATTCTGAATATTCTTTTAGAAAAAAAATTAAAAACCCACACATTTTTGAAAGGAAAATTCTTCTATAAATTCATCATAAGAGTTCAGTAAGTAAATTAATGTCATGACAAGGGCTTCAGGTGTCAGGATTTCCTGCAAAGGAAATTATTTTAGCCTTAACCCAGAAATTATAGTTTATGATGGGAGACTGTGCAAGCTTGACAATTAAAAGAAGATTCAAATAAAACTGTTTCTGAACCCTAATGCAAATTTTCTAATGAAAT
Organism: Eurypyga helias; assembly: GCF_000690775.1. Classification (NCBI taxonomy): domain Eukaryota; kingdom Metazoa; phylum Chordata; class Aves; order Eurypygiformes; family Eurypygidae; genus Eurypyga; species Eurypyga helias. The sequence goes on along the minus strand of NW_010243006.1, from coordinate 58,612 downwards.
GACAAAACTCTCTTTCCTTTAGAAAATGTTTCTGACAAAGTTCCATATTGGAGGTTAATGACATGTCTATCTGGTTGGAGTCTTTGAAAAAATGAAAAGTTGGCTGGGGATGTGAAGAATAAAAAAAGGAAAGAAGAAGTAAACCAGTTATAAATATCTGTTACCATGTTGGAGAAACTGCTAAATAATAACATTTAAATGAAAGAAACCCTCTGTACATAGTTATAACACTTCCCATTTCAGACACAGGAAAAATCAAGAGCAATTTTGATTTCAGTGTAATTATAATATGGCGGTATATATGCACTGCAGAGTATTCAAATATGACAGAGAACCAGTCTCAGAACTTCAATCTGCCATTTAGATGGCAAGTAGCATGTGTTTCTACTTATGTTTTTTCAATACCTTCATGCTGAGACTACAGAATCAAACAGTTTCTAAACATCAGGGAAATTAATCATGTGTTCATTACAGCTCTTTCCTCAAGGAAGTGCCCTAATTCCTGTAAGGAAGCAATGTGATAAAGCATGCTTTTAATGGTCCTTATACAAATTGTTTCTGGCCCACCTAATAAAACTTATTTTTACCAACAACAATATCTGCTGCTGCCTGCTTTCATGAAGATACTTGTGACAGGGAGAGCAGCCGTATGGGATAACACCATAATCTTTTTTCCACCCAGTCCTTACTGGATGGAAAAAAGGAAATAATATTTTTTAATAGACTCTTGTCTCCTGATCTGTAGAAGAGTTTTGCAGAAACAAATGCTTTTAACATTACTTACAGCAAAAGGTGACTTTCCTTTATTGTCTAGTAATTCTGTGTTCTGCTAAAAGTCAAATCCCATTGACTTCACTAGGTATTTATATATGAATATTCATATCACTGCAATAATTTTATTTTTCCTTGCCTGTCTTTCTACTGGATAGTGGAAATACATAACCAGAAACTGTTTTCATGGTATTTTTATGTCTGATGTTCTAAAATCCTGCAAAAGAGCCTTGTCCACCTGTGCTCAGTTTCCCTATTCTCAATGTTTGTCATACTGTATCAGCTGTTCCAATGATGCTATTGCCTCTGCCTACAAACATTGGCTCACATATCCCCAAACCATCATTATTTTCATGCTACTCCTACCATTCTTTGGTTATATATATATTTAGTGGCTTTAAACAAAATATCAGTCTCTTCTTTCTCCACTTCCCCTCCAAAAAGGGGGGAAAAAAGTGTAATGAATACCTTATGATACAATTGCTACCTTGGATAGAATGAAGTCTGCCTTAATATGTTAATGCGCTGTATGCACTGTATTTCCAGGACGATTTTCAAATCTAGAATTCTTGCTTATTTTAAGTATATTCTACATATCAAACTTCCCTTACATATCAAAGTTCTGGCAATTTGTCAGACTTGCTTTGTCTGCCTGTTGTCTGTTGTGTCAGCCTACAAAATAACATGTACACAATAATTTTTTATATATAGTAATGCAGTAATGCATTTTAAAAAGATACTGGCTGTACAATAAATTAGATGTATGTGGCCAAGATAGCTTTCAACTGGTATTGAAAGCAGAAAATTCCAATGCTTTTGTTAGGTATTTGTTGAGGATATGATGTGTGCATACAAGCTACATTCTGTTTCTTAAAACTCTTGACCAAAGGTAAGTTGTTCTTATCTTTTATGAGTGAATATATATAGGAATTGTAATCAGGCAGAGTGAAATTACAGCACTGTGAAACTGTAGCCTGAGTATCTCTCCAGTTCCTGCCTAATCCCAACAACAAGAGGGGCCATACGGGTTCCTGGGGACTTGATCTTAGGCATGTGTTTTTGCAGGAAGCTTCAAATCATTATAAGAATAACAGCCTCCTTCTGGCTAGCTCACAGAGATAACACAACTGTGGGTTCCAACTACATTGAAGATTTCACTGTAGAACACTGCAAGAATTCATCTAAATGAGAGAAGAAGTTTCCATTTCTGTAAATTTTCAGAAATAGAGGCAAAATAGAAGCCCAAATGTTGCACTTCTCTTTGCACTCCTAGTGCAAAGAACAATAAAATTAAGAACAAACTAAATTTAGAAAATGCAGTGTTACTGCAATACATGGTGTTTAGCTAACTGTAGATGCCTCCTGAGGTGGTGTAATTTCCCAAATCAATATCCATTTATAAATTTTTACTCATACTAATAATAAGTTCAAGAGAGCTAGAAGATCTTTTCAGTAAAACGTGAAGTGGAAAAGTAAGTATAAAATACGGTTGTTTGCCAGTGGGTAACTTACTTTCAATCCCAGCTGGAGGGAACAGTGAAATAACGCAATTCCAAATGCCCTTTGCTGGGTTTCTATTTCTTTTTGCTGTCTACCCTTAGCTGGATGTCTGGTAATATGAATTCAGCTATTACTTCCTATATTTGTATCATTAAAAAGAGGATGTTCAGTGATTAAGAATGTTTGACGCAGACAGCAGATGAGAGGTGAAAAGTAATTGGGTTAGGGTATTGGTTAATGCAGACTTATATATTACTGCGGAAAATAGCATTTGTTTTTGATCACCCACAAACAAAGCTTTCTGCTTGTTTCCTCTCTCCCTATTTTTCTTACTGTTTGTGTAACTTAGAGGTTTTATTTTTGTCGAAAATCACAATTTTTTTTCCATTTCTTTGATATGAGTATTCATAAGGCAAAGAATGGTTAATATAATTGTTACTTTGTTTTAGATGAAGATGTATTGGCAACTATTCTCTGTAAGGAATAATATAGCCATTGTAGCTTGTTGCTCATGATGGTTCTGAGAAAAAATTATTAGGGGTATTGAGATTTTATAACAAAATATTCTGCAGTATGATGTGGTTCTGCTTCAGGGTTTTATTTATAAGGGTTCCAACTGATATACTTTGTTTTACATACAATCCTTATCAATTCCTATGGAATCTGGAATGCACAGATAAAGCTGCAGTTACTCTTGGGAAGCAAATCTTAGACAATGACTTAGCAATCAAACCTATAGTTAGTCATATATCTTTTAAAACTTTCATTATTCTAACCCTCTAAATGCCATAAACCCAATACCATTTAAAGTGTAATGATGACTTCCGAACAGTTTGAGAACCTCAAGCTTTGGCAAAGGTAATATAAATTACTTTGGCTTAGTTTCCCTTGACATTCATAAGCATAATTTTTATACACAGTTTTATCACTTAACCATTTTCAATTATTAAGTATTCAAAATCCAAATAGGATTAAAGTGAAACCTTACATTCAGTAAACAAAATGTCAGATCGTCTTTCACTGCACACTAGTGAAGATTCATGTGTTTATAGTTAGGGTGGGTGGGGATCTGATATGGGCAAAGGAGAATCTTTTTTTGGGAAAACAAGAACAATAGTATATAAATATTATAAAAACTAGCAACACAATAAATTAGTGTTAATTTCCATGAATGTATCAGAGTCCATTTAGAAGACCAAATGACAGTCATTATTTTTTTAGAGACACTGATTAGTTTCTCTCTCTGTCCTGTGCAATCACATAAGCATTGTGAAAATGACAATGAAATCTGAAGACAATAGCTGCAGAATTTGCTAGATAATGAGCTTATGAGTAGAAATTCTGCAGGTGGCATCAAGACCTGCTTTAGCGGAGTTGCATGCAGTAATTCTGAACTTAGCAAAACCCAACACTTTTAAAGAGTGGTATTTGCTAGCTAGTAAGCTAGAGGACCAGAACATGTACATGAGTGTTAGTGTCTTGTCATCTACAGTGTCAAACCTGTAGTCTGGTGTTTTGCAATGATGCCAGGCAGTACATAGGTGTTAGGATGGGCCAAATGCCATTTCCAGTGAACAGATGGAGTGGGGCCACACTGTTGTAGAGTTAAGGTAGTTAAACTTTATAAGGACCAGCTATGCTGTGCCAGCTGTCTGCTGTGAAGGAGAATGGTCCCTTGACTATTTTATATATGAGCATAAATGTAATTTAAGAGTCCAGACGCTAATACTTATTATGAAAACATGTCGTCTGGCAGAATTTGAGAGGGGGAAAAAAAAAAAAAAAATCTGTCATTTGGCAGAGGTAATAAAACCAAGTCCCAGATAGAGGAACCACCAAAAGGGCTTACTGTCGTCTGGCAAAATTTGAGAGGGGGAAAAAAAAAAAAAAATCTGTCATTTGGCAGAGGTAACTAAGTCCCAGATAGAGGAACCACCAGAAGGGCTTACCCTAATTTTGGATTTTCACTATCTGCAATGGACTAACCTGTATGAGCAAATTTCAAAGGTTTGATGAATGAGAAACATACACCAAAAAACTGCTGTACTGGTTAGCTCTGTTAAGTTTTCAATGGTGACACGATCCTCAGAAGAATGTCTTCAGAAAACACACCTAAGGAAATCACAAAAGTACTAACTTTTCAAGCCTTTTGAAGATGTGAAGTAAGAAGACACTTCCTGTTAAGTGCATATCTACACTGGATTTTGTCAGAAAATGAGTCTGTCTCTTCTTGAAGAATCCTGAACGCAAAAAACTTTAAAGCCCCAAATTTTTCTATCTGCATCAAGATAATACACATCACTTTTCAGAAGGGCTTTAATAGCACAGAATCAGTATAACACTAGCTGTAGCTATGCAGCTTCCAGATTAAATCTGGCTCTGATTCAACTGTGCTGGTGTGCAGGCAGTTCTCTCTTGCATCTATTTGCAAAATATAGCTTGCTGACGTATTCATATAATAGCATTTACAATAGCAGTTGAAAGCAAAGCTTTGAATAGTTAAGAACATCATCCATCTTATGCTGTCTACACATAAAAACATTATTCTTACCAAGTAAAAAGAAGTACAAACTTCATCACAAGAATATAAATGAAATACATTTTTAATGTGTGAAGAAGGTCTTTTAATGAAAGTTGGACTCCAAAGATATTTGTTCCAAGATCTTTTAAGAGATGAGTTTATGAATCTGTTGATATTTTTCCTGAACAGAATTTTTGGGATGTAATCAATACTCCATCTGTTTGAAGCAGCATTCTTTCTGGAAGGTTATGCTTTTGGTTTAAGTCTGCAAAAATGAATCCTCCTGCTAAATGCAAAAATGTTGTAATTTCTAGATTAAGTAACAAATCTCAGGAATCTTACTCATGGCCAGCTGAAAACATGACAACTGTAAGACTGTGCCTCTATGTGAAAAACGTTTAAAAATACTTACACTTTTTTGTCTGTGGGTTTAGAAAATGATTCTATTTTCCTTGTCTTGCCTTGCTTTCCCTTGACTTTCAGGCAGAGTTGGAAAATGAATCAGTATGGTAAAAACATCTTTTGTTGTTTCCTTTTTTTTAAATTACAAGAAAGAAATACTTTCTGTTTCTTAGTATAGATTAGAAAAAAAAAAAGAAAAAAGCAGGGGAAAAAATCACAAAATTGTTAATTACAAAGCTTCCTCACTTGAAGATACCCTGCCTTCTGTTATTTCTAGTCAAACAGCCCTGTTTAATATAGAATAATAATTTGGGTAAGATTTGGCAAGTACCCAAGGTACTGGTACTTAAACTGCATAGATTCTAGCATGATCTCTAATGGACACTCAGTGGAAGTTTCTTTTATAATTTAAGGATTTCAGTATTAAGATTATGTAAATGGTTAAATAATTCTAGGCACTACGCTGTCTTTTCTTGTAGTTTCACTCTTCCACATCACTATTTTGTGGTATTGTGTGTATCACTACAGTGTTTTTAATTTCTTGTTTTAGGGTTTGTAGGCTGCATAGCACAGTTTATTTTCATTTTACTTCTGCAGAATTCTGTCTGAGCTGAAGCCACACCACCCTTTTATACATTTTCTGGAGAATTCTCTCCTGTAATAAAGAAACCGAATATTCTGCCTGCATGCCCCTTTAGGATTTAATTATAAGTATACACCTTTTGCACACTTATGTTGTTACTAGAATATTTAGTAAAATTCTCAGTTTGGTGAAGAAAACTAGTAGAAAATGTATTGTGAGTGTTTTTACCACTGTGGAAAATATAAGGTTTTTCAAAAATCTTATTAAATTCCCAGCTTTTACGGCAAACAAACAAACAAGCAAGAACAACTGTGAACTTTTGGTTCAATAATGTTGAATACTGACCATTGGGAGTTTCAGCTTATTGAATAACTTTATGCAATAGATAAAACCTCTTCAGCAGTGTTGGAGAAATACATTGTTTCTCAGTACAATTCCATTGAACCTTCCCTCAGTTGAACATCAGAGCTTTTCAGGCTTTTGGACTGGATTGTTTGTGTTGTTAGACGGAGCTCAAAAACATTGGCTTGTGTTTGTTTGACAGACTATCACTTACAGTGCAATGAAAGAAGGCGTCTTTCTGTCAGCATAATCTGCCCACGGTTCTTCACTTTCACTACATTCTGCTGCATGCTGATTGTCACCATGGTGTTGCCTTAACCAAGGAGCAAACTGTAGGGATGAACAAGAAAAAAAAAAATCTTGCTATCTCTGTACTCACATACCCCTGTTTTATTACCAGTATGTTGTAAATCACCAAGCTCCTGATGGCATTAATTCAGGGACAGGAGTCAATAAAGAGAAAGCCAGAGCTCTTAGAATACTTCTGCTGGCTTTGTCTGCTCAGCTTGTTCTGCCCTGTACACAACATGCACCAAATATGAGCTTGGAGTGTAGCATAAAGTATTCCCCCGCCCCCTGGCCCCCGCTAAATTATAAATGCTCAGTTACTGAATATTTAATGCTATGGTTAACACTGTGATGATTCATGTCACATTTTTTATTTGTCCCTTTCATCCTGAAGGATCCCAAAATGCTTTCCATATCTCTGATTACACAAAGACTACAGAAAGGTTTCTTAATCCAACAAGGGGGAAAAAAATTACTGCTTTAACAGCATAGCACATCTCATTGTTATTAATGATAATAATAATTCCTGGCACTAGCTGAAAGTTCCACCCTTTTTATGAGGCTCTCAGAAAGCAATTTATAATCAAGTATTGGAAGTCTTCACACACAGCAGTTTCACTATACAGATAAGCTTATAACTTATATCTACAGCAACGGAAAGTGGAAGCACACATATTAACTGAGTTACCCAAGTCAACAATGCAGCTATAATTGGATATCTGAGGATCTTTGAAAGAGTTCACATATTCTCACCTCAATGTCCTATTTTAGCTGTTATGACAGATTTCTGAACTAAATGTCAAGATAAGATGTGAAAGAATCTAAGGCAGAAAATCCAATTTCACCCTATTTGGATAATTAGTCTTTTCTAAGATGAAAAAGCTCTTCCTTGGTTCTGAGACATGTATATTAAAAAAAAAAAAAACAGTTAATTTTCAGTCTTACAGAGTAGAGAATTTTTATGTTTGCAGTAAAACAGTTTAGTGATTAGGACAAATCTGATGCATGCTGCACACACCAGGGTCCTCACAGGAGGAAAACATCAACCCAGGAATAATGAGAAGTTTAGTTGCCTGAAATGTGGACTTCGGGGGAGTTAGCTGACACATTTTGTGTGGAGATGGAAATATCCATATGCTATATAACAGCCAGTATCAGACCATTTGCTAGTGACATAGAAAGTCTTAGTTTTAGCTTCTGTGTAGCTGACAAAGTTTCGTATCTGCCCCCTCCACCCTCCACTTCCCCATCAGCTCCTTAACCCTTAGACTGGGCTGCTTTTGATGTCTTAGCATGGGAATCACAGTGAAGAGACACTTTTCATTCCCTGCCCTCTCTGTCAGACCACTGTAAAGGTAAAAAGACACATGAGTCTTGGGACTGGTGGGGCAGGGACCCTGGGGAGCCTGGTGTTACAGCCTGAGTGAATGAGGGCAAAAAAATGCTGCATTCTGTCCCCTGATGGTTTTGTTTGTACTTCCCTGACCAACAACCTTTTTTCCTCCTGATAATTACTCTGCCTGTTTCCGGTTCTCTTTACAATCTTGTAATTCTGGTATACTGCTTCATAGTGTCTGGGTTACTACCGGCCAGTCAGGGAGAAGAGACTGCTTCCTCCAGGCAGGACATATAATAGCACGGATGTCAGCTCTTATGCTTGCTTCAGTTTGCATGTTTGGCATCTAGTACTTACTATTTTGTCTCCTGCTCTAGGATCCACAGGTTGGCCATCACCACGTTGGGATATCAAAATCTGTCTCTGCCAGAAGAAATGTTATTTATATTATATTATATTATTATACCTTTGCTGATCATGTAGTTTCAAATATACCAAGCATTCTCTGCGAGAGCTGAGTTTAGCAAACAGAAATAGATGTATGCAGCAACCAGCTATTTTCTCTTCTGCCATACATCATAATCATTTCAAAGAAAATATTAATCTCACAAGACTTTAGTTATAAAATTGCTTTAGTTGGTTCTGCAGCTAGACTTTTTTTCACTCCACTGCAGTCTTGTGCAGCCCTATTAATTTATACATCAATTCTGAAGACAAAAACTCCTTTAAGATCACTTATGTAATTAACATAGCTATATAATTAAAGAGTCATCCTGTCCTTTCTCCTCCCAGAGTTTTGTGATTTTAAAATAAACATGATTTTTTTCATGTAAACTGTTCTTAATCCTAATTTTAGAAGCTACCAATCTTTCCATGCAGATTGTGTCATATTTTATTATAAGTACTAGACACAAAGAGCCTATTACACAGACAGCAGTAAAGATATTCTTAATTTCTTTAGCATCCTCCCTATTCTGCTGACTGGGATCAGACAGAGAATGTGAGCCTTTCTCAAACGTGTAAAGCAAACAGCTTGTTAAATAGGTCATCTTTAATATTCATTATAGCTTTATTGTTCATAGCTTTGTAACTTAATTATATTTATTTATAGACATTTCCCATTGCAAAGCACTTTAGTTTCTACAAAAGAAGTATGTTTAAATATTTACATACTTAACATACAAAAGTTATTTAAAAAAATAAAAAGCAAACAGAGACAGTTTTTATGTAACTGGTCATAACTGAAAAACAGCAAAGTCCTTACTTTCTGTTCCCTTCTCGTTAAGAAAAAACCCCAAACAAATAAACAAAAAACCCAAAATATAAACTACACATTCAGCACTGAGACTGATCTGTGTGGCCAAGCATGAGATACGTGAATGGAGGCTGAATGCAATGATTGTCAGTACATTCATCTGGTTGTGCTGGGTATCTGAGAGTTTTACAGTGAGGTTGTATTTTGTGCAGCTTGCCATGAGGAGACATCTTAGCCACCTGTCTTTGTGAGAGAGTATTGATTATCAAATAACCCTACAACATCAAAAATCCTTCACCATTAGTACCTGATCTCCAGATACATATGAGAAATGGAAGTTTGAAAAATAAATTTGGGGCTGAGTAGAAAAGCCTTATAGTCCTTTACCTGTTAAATTGGTTTCTATCAAGCACAAATAGACAACTCTATTTCATAGAATTCAAAGAATTACGTCACCATGTGGGAATAGGTAATCTTTTTGCTGTTTAAATTGAATAATAATTCATTCATTATATTTCACAAATATATTAACAAATTTTTAAGAACTGTCCAAATCCTTTTTGTAGTGACATATTTAAATCAGCTGAATATAAAAACCTATTACAAATAGATTTCATTCTTTTAGGGAAAGGTCACAGGTCATCCCCAGGGTGCTGCCTGCCCTTCTAAATGCATTAGTAACTATAAGTTATACTGCTACCCTGATTCCCTGCCATGAATTTGCTTATGAATATTTAGTAGGTATAGTACAGCCCTACAGTGAAAGGAGAAAAGTAAGAGATAATATGAAGGTAAATCAAAGGTGTATCAGATGTAAAATACCTATCAATTCCTCATCTCAGTTATGAAGAAATTCCTTTAATTGTGTAGTGGAACATTCTTCAAATCTGCTGGGCAGAATAATGCAAATTAGAGTGCAGCCGGTGGTGATCACTATTGCACTGCAAATCTACTTGATTTTCTTCAAGAATGTAAAACTATGTGGGTTTGATAATCACCTAAATCCTGTGTTCTTTACAGTGGCTTTGTAGGGCAAAAAATGGAAATCAGACTTGGCTGATGCTTTGCCCATCCTGCTTCTGGCACCTGAGCTGAAATGCTGCCTGACTGCTCAGGGACTGACTAGGAGAAGAGGACTTCATGTGTCCAGTCAAAAGAAGTTCCTTTAAAACAACAGAAAAATAGTCAGGTCTGATGTGTAGGAAAAGCACCAAAAGGCATGTGGCTAGATGCTGCTTAACACATTCCTTAAAGCTTTTTTTTTTTTTGAGATGAAAATAATTGACATCTCTGACTACACTTTGTTCTGTATCTGGGGGCTAGTAGGAAAAATAGCCCCTGCCTGTTAATAGTAATATTTGTTATTTGTTTAATAACCTTTTTCTTCTTTTGTGAAAATAATTATTAAAAAAAATAGGGGAGGGTTATGTGAACAATTACCTTATGAAAAGTCAACATTAGGATACACTGACAAGCTATAGTGTTAGAAACTAATAAGTATTTTCTCTGTGTGATACTGTTTTCCCTAAGTACATATGCAAGATCAGCTTGATGTAGGGGGGGAAAGGCGAAGTCTTTATTTGCACAGTCATTTGTAGATTGGTGAAGAAGGAACAGGTCCATGGTTAGGAAAAGGAAAGAGAGAAGATAGAATCCCAGGAAACAGAGAAGATGTTTGAGGAGATTATAAAGGAGTAGCACTTGTGCATACTGCAGGCCTACCTGCTTGCCTATGTACTTGCTGCAGTGTGCTGTCATAAAGCATGCACATTTACTGTCTCATGGATTGTCTTTTCTTATGAGAAGTGGGCTTAATGCCTGTGTTGGTTTTAATTACATAGAGAAAAGATGAGCCAATGTCTAGATCCAATCTAGAATGTGCTCTTTGATCTCGTTCATACTCTGAAAATCACAATAAAGCACATAGTTCTGTATGCAGAATCCTTAGACAACTTTGGGATTGTGCCCTCTTGATGATAAGCCTTTAAACTGTTTTACATCAAGACCATCCAAGAGCTTATCGCCAAAATGAGTAGCCAGTGACAGTCTGTATTTCTTGGTCAAGAATATAAAAGCCCCATGGGTGGCATAGATTACAATGCAGATTGTGTATACTTGTCACTGATATTACTATCTGGTAGTGGTCCAGCCCAAGACTGAAAAATTATTCTTGTTGCAGCCAGTCTCAGCCTCCATGAAGTGACCTGCTAATCCTAGGAGCCTCCATTATACCACTGTACCATAAAATTAATTTATGCAGAACCAAACAGAGCAAAGCAGGGAAGGCTGGATGTATGGCTGGGTCAGGATGACTGGAAAGGAAACAAATGGTCTGGGACAGCCCATGGGTTCATTCTTGTAATCTGGGGCATAAAGCATACAGTTCTTTTAATTCAGAGCCATGTGGGTACACGCTGCTGAAACTGGTTGCTAAGTCTGTGTATGCAAGTGTTGCTGTTATTACCTGTATATATGCAATGTCGCTTCTGCTACTTTGAATAAGTTATTAGTTAAGGGTATTGCAGTAAATGTACATGCATAAATGTGTTTGTGTGTGTGTCTTACTCTTTTGAATTGTTAGGGAATAATAATAAGAAAAAATAGTGATTTGTGAAAGACATTTTATGCACTGTGATTTCCTTTCCCTCATCTCCCTACGTTTCTACCCAACCAGTTGTTTTGGCAATAATAATCAGTGAATACATAAAACATGTAAGGAAAAAAACAAATAAAGCTGCTAATTGGAATTCATCTAAGGCCTTTCTCTGAGAGAAGATTTGGCAGAAATGAAGATGTTTTACTTTTGTTCCCTTGGAAAAAGAACACTTTTATAGTGCTTTCCAAGGCCTCCAGTTTTGGTTGGACCCACAGAAATAGCCCTAACTGGCAGATGTTCCTATTGAAGTTGTAATAAATCCTTAAAAAACATGGCTAAAGCAGCAACAGCACTATTCTGTGTCCTTTGATGTATTTGTTAAACACCCCCATAGAAATTTAAACAGAATACAGCCTCTACCACCAAACCAGGATGTTGTGAAAGAAACTTTCATTCTTTTCCAGAACCAGAAGCAATTATCCAAAGCTCAAAGCATTTCAGAAAGCATAATGAGGGTATGATATTAACCAGTCAATTGAACTAATCTGTATGACCATCAGTACTCCAAGCAAAAGAGGTCTTATTATAGTTACAGTTATTATACTACTGCAGTTACAAGGTTACTTAGAAAGCTGAACTCAATCTATCAGCATATTAGAGACTGAAATGCTAAATCATCAAACTGGAAGCCTTAATATACCATTTAGAAGTGGTTAGATGAGGAAGAGGTCTATGCAAAAACTTAGAGGATATAAGCTCTCCTTGTCATAATTCTCCATATTCTGAACCAGTCATCCATCTGGATGATATATAGAATGTTCCCTTGTTTTTTTTCATTTTTTTCTGGAAGTTATCTTCAGCTTGAAACATTCAAGAAACACTTCTTGCATTATAGGTTGTCCTTTAAATGAACTCACTAAAAAGAATATGTTTAATTATTATGGATATTATTTTATTTTAATTTGGCTATTAAGAAAAATAAAAGAGCATAAGTGTTGATGCATTACAGGTTCTGGTGCCACTGGTAATCAGGGAACACAACACATTATTTCATGACTAGTAAAGATGACCACATTTTTTTCTCTCAAAAGATGCCAGAGAGTGCTTTTCATGTAAGAAGTTTCAATGGTGCTTTATAGCAAGACCATAAATGGGCAAGCCTACTGCATGCTACGGTATGGATCTGGAGGTTAGAAGTAAGGTGGACTAGGACCATAAAGAAATAGTTTTTCTGTTTAAAATGTTGAGTTGGAATGAGGGAGAACCGGGAGTGGGTATTTGGGTCAAATGAGCTAAATAAATGAACTACCAAGGTCGGTGATAAGAAGTCCATATGAAAAGCCAAGGCACACAGGGAAGGAAAATTTGTTCTGATCCAAACATAAGGGACTGCAAGAAGCAGAAACGTAGACAGAAATATAGTAGAGGAAGACGCTGGTGTGAAATTCTCTTTTCATTTTCTGGAGTACACTGACATTTCTCATTGTCATACCCATGGAATTTGAGGAAGCCACACTTCAAGTATATCAGAATCAAAGTTCTTTGCTAGAAAGAACTACTTTTCTTACAAATCAACAAAAACAGACTGGAAAAAAAGGTGGAAGAAAAGTTCTGCATTGAGATATAACAGGACAAAAATGAGTATGTGACCTAGCAGAGAAAGACACTTACTTGTTTGCATTCTTATACAAGCAGATGTCTACTTTCACTAAAGAACCACATCTATCAACTAAATAGTACAAATGGGAACCTGATGCAGGCATGACCTGATTTTGACTTTGCAACTAGGCTTAGAGGTTTGTTGGCTGTGGGAGTTGCTGTTGGATGAGCTTCCTTGCCTTCCTTCCAGAAACCTTTGATTTTAATTTCAACCAAGTGGTTAGAAACACTAACACAGACACCAGGTGGTAATAGAGAATGAACGTATAGCCAATAAATCTAGTCTTCTGTGGATATTCATGTGTAGCAGTCTAGGAGTATTTCTATACAATATTTTGCAGACAGATGTGAACATGCTTTAGCTGTACTCCAAGCCAATTCGTTGCAAACCAACTCCAATCTCTAAGTTATTTTACAGCAGTTATGTTACATGCTATTCAAGGTGATAAGTCCAGATCAGATTACTGTAAGTGCCATTAGGCTCATAAATGTTGCACTGTACACCAATTTATTGTGCCACTTTGATGAAGGGTACCTCAGCTTCTTATGACACTCCATCTGTAGAATTAAACAAGAGGGTATTCTGGCTGTGAGACTTACTTTGATTATCTCTTTAAATAATTCAGAATATCTTAAAAAAATTGACCTCACTGATCAGTGTTCACTTCTTCTAACTCTGTTTTAAAACAATGAGTCTCTCTGACTCTCCTGTCTTGTCATCATTCCAGATCTCTCTTCGGCCCCAAAGGAGCTTCCACTCCTGTTACTCTCCTGGTCTCTTATTCTGGGTTTGGCAGTTCCTTCCCTCACTTTAGGATGATAACCTCTAGCTCAGATTGATTTCATAAAATACACAAGATGAACATCCATCAGTCCAGCACCAAGAAGTAAAACAATGGAAGAATCTGTGCAACTGTCGAAGTCCGTATGAACATGTATATATTTTATATAATTATATCTAATTTTATAGAGTTATAGAAAATTTTATGCATTTATACATGTTTAAATATTGATACATTTTTAGTTTGGTGGGTTTTTTTTTTTTCATGGCAATAGATATTCTAAGAATTGTTGATGGGATACCTTCCACTAACAGGTGGTTCGAGTGTATCAAATTCTGTCAAGCAGGCACTACTTTTTAAGAACTACAACAGTAATACAAACATGAAAAGAATTCTCTGGCTTCATTAATGTTTTATTTGAACACAGTAATTCCAATTTACATATTTAAACAGGCCTACAACATTCTAAAATATTATTCCTACCTCTAATAATTGTTTGAAAGCAGGTTTTTAGTTACCCGGTTTCTGGAGAAAAGAGAATTCTTTATCCTCACTGCAGAAAAGATGCCCCTTTAATTCTTGATTCATCCATGAAGAATTCAGATAATTTTATAGCCTTTTAGTCCACAGAAATGTTACTTTTTTAAAAGGTTCAGCTCAAGAACCGCTTTCATTTAGCTGTTCTATAACGAAGTGTTTCTTACTGGAATGCTTACAGTTGGTGCAAAGATAAATCATAAGCAGGAATTCTAATTCTTTGCTAGTTATTTGTATGAGTTCCATTACAGCCACACTGCAGGCAGCGATGCACTTCAAGGATTGTGCTGATGCTGATGTTATAAAGCAGAAGAACAAAGTTTAAATGGTCTGTAAATGTCAGCAGAATCCTGATAGTAAATTATGACCTTGCTATTGACTCCTGACTACCTTTAGCTACATTTTATGCATTTTACATAATGAAAGTGTAATGCTCTTCAGATGACATAAAAGGAAGGGTAGCACAACTGACCAAATTCATGAACCAAAAGAGAACATCAGATATTTATCAGGAGTTCTGTGAAGTTATTTATAGAAGTTCAAGTCATCTTTAGGAAAGCAGTAATATCCAGAGAGTAGTGTTGCAAGAAATACTAGTATCTGTATTCTTAGAGGAACTAATTTTTTTAGGTTGGAGTTCAATATACATTGCTCTGAGATATAGCACATTAAACTATCTTTATTCTTAAGCATAAAATCGGAATTCTTGGCTTGCTTGTAATTTATATATTGAAGCTTTATAGCTCTGAGGGGATGTATTAATGTCCACTGCAGTGTCTGTCAGTGGCACATTCCATGACTGAGGTGCCAAGGCAAACTGAATTCAATAATAGAGAGTTGATTATGGATAACAGAATCACAAGTTTGTGCCTTAAATATAAGTGACCTTGTAATCCTCTCCTTAGAATTCGTGCCGACATTCCTCTCTCCTGCCATTCTCTTTTATTGTGTTTTAAAATTAGATTAGAAAGACTTTGGGGCAGAGACCATGCTGTCTCTTACATTCCAAGAAAGAGCTTATTTTTTACTGAACTGAAAATGTATCTATTGTGCAGATCATTTTTTGAGTTCCTATTTTGAAATGTTAAAAGTTCATATCATCCTCATTCACATTCCTTTCATAATCCTAAGTGAGATTCAAGAAAGTTATGTATTGCTCATTTCATTTCATAGAAACTAAAATGCAGTCCACTTTCTTTTTTATTTTTTTCCCTGAATTACCAAATGCATGTCTTAGCTTTCTCTTTCATACCACTTTACCTACTGTTGTAAATGTGGGCAAAAACCCAGCAATATTTTTTTTATATTGCTCCCCAACCAATCCCAGATTTTATTTGTTCCTTTCCTTTGCACAAAAAAACACTGCTGTACAAGTGAGCCCAAAAAGGTAATTGCTGGATTGTATCAGGTTTAGGATAAACATCTTCCTATGCTTCTGCTCCTTTGGAATATAAAGACAGTTATACCATTCATCTTAAAAAGTTAGTCTGTTGAGAGAAGAAATGAATCCTTTTCTGGTTTTGAAGGCAGAATGAAGGAAATGGGTAGGGGAAAAATACAAAGAAAAGGAAAGATGTTTGAATGTAGCACCAGGTAAGTCTGTAGGTAGTCAGGATGTGCATGAAGCTATGATCAAAAGCTTTGAAGTTTTAGAGCACCTCCTTGGCAAATGTCAGTACCCTAAAACAGGAGTTCTCTCACTTTAAGAAGAGTAGAATCATCAGCCACCTTTAGTGTCCTTATCAGAAATAGCTGTGGGCTTCTACAGCTAAAAATGGCTTCTGATGAATACATAATACTGTACTGCAGATACATTGGGTGATTTTAGAGGACATATGAATTCTGTACATTAGAAATAAGTAGCTCCTTCTAATATCAGGGAAATTCAAGCAATGTCTGAAATTTCTTACATCTGCTGCATCAGAAGCCAGCTAGGAAAAAATCGTAAATCAGTATCTATTATTGATTGAAGCATTCAGGAAGGTCAGAGAACCAAAGTGTTAAGAATTTGACAGATGTGGTCAATAAAAGAGGCAGTTCACATTTGACCATACAAGGGAACTACAGACCTTGAAATATTCACCAGAAACTTTATTAGATTTTCTTAAAATGCCTTACAGCTACTTTTCAGAGACTGATTAGCTGTTGGCTTTCATCACCAAGGGCCAGCAAGGATGCTAACATTCTTTGGCTACAGAAACCTTACCTCTTAATGAAGGGAGGTAGAAACAGAAAATGAGTGAACTCTTCTCAAGGTGTCTTCTGTGCTCTGAGTTCAGGCATCATGTAGGTGAGAATGTATCATATTATCTGAACAGGGGGACAAGATTTAGGCAGAGCCTTCTGCGCATGCTTAGGAAACCTGGTGCATCAGACCTGCTGTTTATATCCAGCTGCCCTGTTCAGTCTGTTCACAGTACATCACAGCTCTTCCAAGCTGGGACCCCATGGTCTAGGCTCAGACCCTCACTTCTACATCTTCTCACCGTTCCCAGTCCAATGCTGCACTCACCTTCCAGACTATGTAAGGCCATTATGATTCCTGCTTAAGACTCACTTTTATGGACTTGTTTATCAGAGACTGATCACTATAAAGGTGCACACATAGTATGCCATATAAAGTAATTTCTCCAAATATTTTGATATGGTTCCTATGCTCTTACATCAGAAGTAACACTTTCTAAGTATAGGTTCTACTAGCAGCACCAAATAAATATCCATTGAGAGAGGAAATTATGCTTGTTCAAATGAGCTTTAGGAAATGTGAATTGGCAGTGTTCATGATCTGTAGTATTGAATACCACAGGAACAGAAAGAGATTTGTCCAGACAATCCCTTATGTTGGATATATCTCCAGGACTTTACGTATAAATACATTTGCTCAGGCAACTGCTTTGGAGCTTTCTTATTGATTTGCTTTGAGAAAAGTAATATGATTGAGCTCAAGACGCTGCAGACAGTCTGCTGCAAGAGAAGAAAATTATCTTCTACTTTATCACCACTGAAGGGGAAAGACATAAAGTAGTCATAGAATAATTTAGGTTGAAAGGGATCTCTGGGAGTCAACCTGTTGAAAACAGGTCTAATCAGATGAAGTTGCTCAGGGCCATGGATGGTTGAGTCTTGACCACCTCTAAGGAGCATTTTTCACAATGACTTTGGGCAACTTGTTGCAGAATTTGATGAACCTCATGATCAAATCTTTTTTTCTCTTATATCCAGTTTGACTTTCCCACATTGCAGACATACTGTGATGGGGACCATTGTATTAAAAGATTTGTTTCCCAGTTTAAGTGTTATTATACCAGATTTTATACTAATTTCTGAAAAAGACAAAGAATTTTCATATGATAAGGAGATTTGTTACCTTTGAACATAAACCAAATTTTACATCAAAACTTTTAGTCTAAATGTTTAAATCAAAGCTCTTCTGCCTAAAATAGAGCTTGCACTTGCTTGGCTTCAGTCCATGTTCTAGCAAGCATGAATTTGCTGATTGGTTAAAAGAAAACTTCTGATATTTCCCTGAGCCTTTTGAAAATGCACCATGTCCAAATGAGATTAAAAAAACCCACCAGAACTTGGTGCCGGGCTGTTAGAGTAATACAGGGTATATTTTATATTGATATTTCTACCTAAATTAGAAGAAGAATGAAATCTGCCCTGGCTACCTCAGTGCATGTTCTGTTAGGCAATTTAAGGGGTCTGCTGATGAAAAGATCACCAGTAAAATCCTTTTGTTTTGCTTTTTTTTAATCTCACTTTATTTTGTTTTCATTTAAGTGACTGAATATTAGTAATTATGGGCTACACTAAGACATTTTACCAAACTGGTCAGAAGGAAGATTAAAACCTCCTGTGTGCTGTACAGTTAACTAGGGGCAAGTCCTTCTTCAGGGAAGACACGTGTAGGAGATAGTAGGACTCTCTTGCCAGCCACAGCAGATGAGAGCAGAGAAATGAATCTATGAGATGTGAGCTGCTGGACTGAGACATTGGAATGGTAAAAGATTATTGCTTTTTACCAATGCAAGAGGATCTTTTTTTGAGCTTGTACAATCACTGAATCAGGTTTAACAATCCTTAATGCACAGCTATATGCCGTACCTGCAACAATAAAGACGAACCTGATTGCCAGTGTTCTCTCATAAGAGTCTAGATCATATTGTTCTGTAATTGCAGAGTTCTGAAGCAGTCTGTCTCATTCAATATTAGCATTTTAACTTTAGGCACTGTGGACCTCTGCCTAATGCAACCGCCTACTCATGCCAAATTTCAAAGGCATGTGTTGATTTTGTCTTCACACAGCCACGTGAAAGTTATAATTGATGAGCACTGTCAACATTGAGGAGAATATTGAATGCTGATTGTCAGTATTGACTAAATCAACAGACAATACTCAGTCTCAGAGAAATGCTGCCCAGCTCTCCCAAGATCTCAGCACAACCATGAATTTTTTTTTTTGTTTGTAATGCAACAGGACTCAATGGTACTACTTTACTGACATTATTTTACATCCCACCCATCAGACTGGAAATAGTAAAAAGTAGCAGTTACAAGGTCTGAATGACTTTTTGGTACTACATTTTCTTTTATATCCTTAGTTGTAAGCCATTACTGGACACTACTGTGTCCAATTTGAAATTGTTTTGATATTCATGGTCATCTGTTCAGCAACACCAAAGCTAAAGGATCAAGATCTTTTTTGACTGCAAACTCCCCAGCATATAAAGTGAACATCTGTGCAGTGAATTTACACTTGCTGAGAGTAGGTTTTTTTAGGTTCTGTTCTTCAGACTTAATAACAACTCATGGATCACCCTTCTGAATATTTGTCGTGGTTTAATTCCAGCCAGCAACTAAGTAAAACAAAGCCTCTCTCTTCTCCTCCAGTGGAGGAGGAGAATCAGATGAAAAGGCAAACTCATGGTTTGAGATAAGAACAATTTATTAATTGAAAATAAATCAAATAAAACAATTATATCAATAATACGAAACATACTAATAATTTGTAATGAAATAATGGAAAGGGAAACACAATTTGCAAGCCACGACCTGAAAACTATTAACCTGCAAATAGTTCTTTTCCCTCTTCCCTCTTCCCTCTTCCCTCTTCCTTCCCTTCCCTTCCCTTCCCTTCCCTTCCCTTCCCTTCCCTTCCCTTCCCTTCCCTTCCCTTCCCTTCCCTTCCCTTCCCTTCCCTTCCCTTCCCTTCCCTTCCCTTCCCTTCCCTTCCCTTCCCTTCCCTTCCCTTCCCTTCCCTTCCCTTCCCTTCCCTTCCCTTCCCTTCCCTTCCCTTCCCTTCCCTTCCCTTCCCTTCCCTTCCCTTCCCTTCCCTTCCCTTCCCTTCCCTTCCCTTCCCTTCCCTTCCCTTCCCTTCCCTTCCCTT
Organism: Eurypyga helias; assembly: GCF_000690775.1. NCBI lineage: Eukaryota > Metazoa > Chordata > Aves > Eurypygiformes > Eurypygidae > Eurypyga > Eurypyga helias. The sequence continues at coordinate 38,651 of NW_010243006.1, read as the reverse complement.
CCCTTCCCTTCCCTTCCCTTCCCTT
>NW_010243006.1:37928-38467 GCF_000690775.1 Eurypyga helias | reverse complement strand
TTCCCTCTCCCCTCTTCCCTCTCCCTTCCCTTCCCTTCCCTTCCCTTCCCTTCCCTTCCCTTCCCTTCCCTTATTTGCTTATATTTGGCTTTTTTTTTGGAAGCTGTTATAAATTCGTCTCCTCCTTTTTCAGCCTTTTTTCTTTTTTTTTTTTTTTTTTTAGTTCTGTAAAGGTATAGGGTATTCTGCCTGTGTGCCTTTAGATAAAATCCCATTTTGTAATGTTCCACTTTAAACTGATGATGGTTACTATAAATATGATATCATAGCCAACTTGTGCTAATAGTCTTCATTGCTTTCTTATTCTCAGCAGTAGCCCTGGCATTCATGGTCTACTTAACATCTGACACCAGCTCCATTAATAAAGAATCAGATTCCAAGGCACAAAGTTTTGTTTTAGACTTTACCACACAGCATTTTTGGTCAAATTTGACTGCTATTTTTAATGCATGTTACAAATTTTCAAATAAAATATTTGAATATGAAAAACATTCTCCAGTTTACATAAGGGGAAGTGTGAATACAAGCAACCCTTTTAA
>NW_010243006.1:26041-37906 GCF_000690775.1 Eurypyga helias | reverse complement strand
CTGCTGATCTCTCTTTTCTACCCACAGGCAAAATACAGAAATTCTCCTTTAGGGCACAACAGCATTTTTTTTGTTAGACCACAATATAAAAACTTGCAACACTCAATTTTGATTATATGCAAGAGAATTAGTAATTCTCTCATTGTAGACATATGTGGATATATGTGTGTGACATGGTAATCCATGGTTTTGAAAATTGCAAGGCAAAATTTTTGTTTTAGGCTGTAATGCACAACATTGTCTTCTCTTTTCTGACTGCACAGATTCTTTTTTAAAGAGAAGATCTAAACATGTAAGCGGATAAAATATAGAGCACTGTCCAAAACTCAGAAAGGTATGAAGAAATTGCAAGGCTTAGAGATATACTGTGGGAACTGGAGTAAGAATGGTATGAAAAAGACAGGGTAAAATAAGAGCAGACAAGTTGTACCAGAATAAGATTATGAAAAGCAAAGAGCAAACATAAGTCTTGAATAGGAAGATGAACAGATAAGAAGATTAAAATAATTGGTTGTCGTGGTGCTATGACAGCAATGTTATTTCACAAGTACTAGATGACACAGAATAAAGTTACAGGGTGACTAGGAAGAAACATGCTCCAGCATCCCTAAGGGTAATGTCCATGATGTGCACTTGGAATTCAAAACACCTTCTGTGATTTTATAAGTCATCTGATACTGAGATCTGTTTCAGTTCTCCAGCTAAGGTCCACTAAATAAAAATGAAGACAGAAATTGTGGATAAAGTTACACCATTCATATCCAGCACAGAAGGGACATGCTAGTTCCACTAAATTCCATTGCAAACTCATGAGTTTCGCTGCTTTTTCCTGCAGCAACTTTTACATTAATGTATTGTTCTGATACTAAATTTCACTTAAGTGGTTGTGAAATATTCTCTCAGATGCTGTCTATCTTTTTCTTGCCATAAAGCGATGATAGGAGGCAGAAACTTTTGAATTTATGAAAGAACAACTTTTTCTGAATAAACTGTTTTGAAGAATCATGTGCTATCTTGAAGATGTACTTGTTACCTAGGATAAAACTTTTCACTTCTCTCCTCTCCTCTCCTCTCCTCTCCTCTCCTCTCCACTCCTCTCTTCTCCTCTTCATTCTCAGAATCAGATTTAAGCCTTTCTACAAACTGATAAATGCCTTTCTTCCAAATATGCACACAACTAACCTTGTTTTCAAGAGAAAACAGCCAGATGCCTGGAAGAGAGGTTTAGGTGTCTCATTAGTTATTTTTATACATTAGTCTCTTGACTAGGGCACCCTAATATTTGCAAAAAAAGTTACTTTATCTTTAATATAGTGAAACACTTATGTAAGCTACATAAAATCTGCAGTTGCAACCCAAGTTTCACAATCCTACTTTAGGCATTGATTCTATATACATATCCAAACTTCATTCTAAGTATTGGGCAATCTGCCTTACTGAACAACAGATCTTCTATAAAACATCCTTTCTTCAAAGAAAATGACTGCACTCTACAGTTCAGAAGTACTTAGTGAACTACAAGGCTGTCTGGACTCCACTGTGCAAGGGGCATAGAATAAATCTCAGTGGAGAAAACAAACAAACAAAAAAATCAAGATGGCTGCAACAAGTTCTGCTTTGAGGCAACTGACCTTGAAAATTCTGCTCTTCTACCTCTTCAGAGTAGTGAGGCTTCTCAGATAGTTTTCCTAATCTCAGATGACATCTTTCTGCAACTGTTTCTCAGTCTGGTCTTGTATCCTTCTTGTAGTGTAGTCAGAGCAAAATTAAAGTCTAGAAACTCTCAGCTTATGGCAAAAGGTACAGCTGCTGAAGTAATGCAAATGTCTAATTAGAACTTTTAATTAAATGCATGAAACCATCCTTCTTGCCTCCTTGTTTGATGAAAATAAAGAAAAATAGTGAGAAGACAGTAGTTTGATGCCAGCTGTATTTTGTGCATTTCTTGTTCAGAATGTTTGATCCAAGATTTTATAAGAAGCAAATTAACTCAGAAATGAAAATGCTGTGTAAAACTAGGAGGAAGTGAATGACTTCATGAGCACTTCTGAATATTTTCTCCACTCTTCCAACACTTCCAAACTGATGTATATTTAACTGCCTTGGACAACTTAGCAGGTTGGTTTGTTCAATCCTTTTTCCTTACCCTCCTCTTTTGGATGGAAGCTGTTCCCCTACAGAGTACCAGATGAATATCTTAATGTGTTCTGAAAAATCCTGGTGGGATAGTCTGCATTTGGCATATGGCATTTGGCAAAGTAAATTTCTGGCATTTTTCCATCTCAAGTATGAGGAAAATTAGATCAACTGTGTGGTACAGATCTCAGCAGGGTAGTGCCCTAAGCAACACTATAAGAAGAAGCATTATTTAGGATTTTCTTGACATTTAAAGTTGGGAGGGGAAAAAAATCCTGTAATATTTGAATTATTGTTATTTGCAAATGTCTTAAAAAGGAGCATACTTAATCTGAAGTTTTCTGCTGAGATTTCAAATTACGCTAATGGAAATTTAGGCGCTGTGTTTAAACAAGCTAATATATTATAATAGGATGAACAGGTATCAGGCAGGACCTACCTACAGTTGTTAAAAGTCTGGATGCAAAATCATATTATTATAGTTTCCAAGTGCTCTGTTGTGGTGTTTGTGTTTGGTCATTGTCTGGGGACAATCAATTAGAAACATAAACTTGTGATCTTACCCTGGGAAATTGCCTAATTTTCTTCCATTAAGCAGTAGGGCAAATCGTTTATCTTGACAATTCTAAGGCTACTTCAATGTGATTTTTTAATTTCATCTGTGCATTGGTATGTTTTACACAAGAGACCTTCTCAGCTTATGATAGCTTTTTCTTTAAATTTTTTTTTCATTACGCAGTTTATCTTTATTTTTCATTTGACTCATAGCCTTGTTGAGAAATCTCTCTACAAATTACATGACTCAGATCAAAATGACTAGTACATCTTTTTCTTTAGGGAAATTGATCAGAATAATTTATATACAGAACAGGATCTGTTGTATTTGCAAATAGCCCAAAATGCTGAAAGTTTGATATGAAAAGAAATATTCATAAATGAACAGAAAACTTTAATGCAAAGCTAATTTATTTTTTGTTAATACACTTCTGGCTGTTATACAATGTAACAGACAGACCAAATCTATTTATCTGTTTATAAGAGCTAATTAGATTTGTTTCTGAACATTCTAATAGTAAAGCAAACTAGGCTCACATTGAGAAAACCAATTATTTTTGTTTGTACAAATTAGTTATATTGTACCATATCTCAAACTAAGAAACAAGAAACATTTTGAAGTTTTGAGCATATTTCACTTACACTTTTAAAATCATCACTGGAGCATGTAGTAATCTTTATTTGGAAATGGGTATATAGCATGGAAAGAATACAAATCATGAAAGTGTGGAAATAGGTAAATTGGTAAGTATTTAAGATGAGAAAGAATCTAAATGCAAATTTCATATCTAAAGTCTGCTTTTTAAAAATGGAAATTTTATGGGAATAAGGCTATTAAATGTAAAATTAATGGAAAACCTGGGAAAAACAAACAAGCTAAACCAATCCAACCAACCAACCAAGAAAAAAAAAAACAACCAAAAAAACCAAACACCAAAAACCCCAGAAAATTTAAATTGGTTCTTATGAATCATCTTGATTCTGACTTCCATGTTTTTTACCCTCTGGGGAGATGCTCTGTCATATTTTGTGGTAACTTTTTCTTGATCTTGTAGTATCTATTGTGCTTTTGCTTTACTCATTTTATATTAGTGTGTTGCTATATGCACTTTTGATGACTCATGTCACCATTTTGATCTTTTTGGATTTGTATATAATGACCATGTCTTGAAGTTACGTTTAGTTGTTTTGGCTTTTTAAATCCTACCAGGGGAAAGAATTATTCTTTATAAATATACTGGATCTTTTAACTCATATTAATAAGTGATCTATCATGCCAGGGTATCTGATAACACATGATTTGGATCCATAATTTGTTTAACTGTGTTTTTCAGGATTGTTTGGAGAGTTATGCTGAAAAAAAGAAGACTCAGACTTTTCTCCAACCATTTAATTTATTTAATCTTCTTCACTGTGAGAGATTAGAATTAAAGTGTGAATTCCTAACTGATACAGGCCAGAATTAATGTTGAAAATATTATTAGAAATGTAAACCTATTTACTTCAAATTTGGGTGGATGGCAGGTGATGAACTGTATTCAGATTAACTCTTAGAATTAGCATGTAGAAATATAGCTGCTGGTTATACAGAACAAAACCAAAAGCTCTTTGTAGCAAGGAATGTTAATTTTATACTAAGAGTTCAAGGTGATCTGGGAAATAAGCATCATGTATCTAAGCATGAAACATTTTGAACAAGTTGATTTTTCTGTCCCATTTCTCTGCAGTCTCTTACACAGCAGGATCTTTGCCTGTAATTGTTATAGTTATGAATCAGTAATGATAATATTGACTAGTGTTTGCCTTGTTAAGGATTAGGTTTACTATAAATGGCATTTCCATGATCTATTTTAAGAATCTGATATTCTGTTTTTCATTCTGCTCCTTCTAATCTACATGCAATTCTCTTTTTATTTAGGCTGTTCTTTCATAAATCCCAATTTCTGGAACAGTGACAACAGAATGAGTGAAAAAAGACACACTGGAGTCTATTCTAAAGGCATACAGCTAACTGTCTTCTGCAAGCATTTCCAAGTAGTGCTTACAGTGCAAATAATGAGTCAAAAATGCATGATAAGAAACGTGATTGCCACAAATCAGAACCAGACATACAGCTAGTGAGTGACAGACTGCAAATCTTAAGTAGTGAGAGTTTTCATGCTTTGTACACTCTCAAGTTAGATTTTACATGAATGAATGTTGAAGTTATATTATGTTTAAATATTTTCCAGTTGAGGGAACGAGTACTTCATGAAGGTTCATGGTTCTCTGAACTTTCAGATATTGGGCTGTGTCCACTTTTGTTTGTTTGTTTGTTTTGTTTTGTTTTTCTTTTTTCTTTTGTGTTACAAAACAAAGCATATTGTGTGTGAAGCAATGACACATAAGCTAGCTTCTTTGTATCTTACACATTCACACCAAAAAAATCAAACTCCACAAACTAGAATGATCAGCTCTGAATCCCTAGTAATTAGAAGAGTGTAATTATTTTTCAAGAGCCGATTGTGGCAATTGTGTACCATTTCCCTTGCAAATCTTCCCATCAACAAAACTAACGCAGAGGTAGGTAAAGAAGAAACTCATTTAGAGTAGGTACTTGCTCTGTATGCCCTATGAGCACAATCAATTGCTAGTGTCCTCAGGTCCTGCAGATAACATCTGTTTTTGCAATTCAGTTGAAAATTCATTAGTAAAACTATTCCCTCGGAGAATTCATGGAATCCCACCAGCCCTTTTATTCCTTTGGGCTCTAGACTCTATCTCATCCACTGTATCTGATCTTGAGATATATTGAGATATACTCGATTTTCATTTCCCAGCTGGTAACTTTCTATATAAAAACTTCATTCTAAAATGTAACCCTCTGCAACAGACATCCATCAAAACACAGCAGCCATTTTTGTTTTAGAGGAGAATAATTTCTTTCTATGTATAACCTGTCCGGACAAACCATGAAGTTACATCAGTGTTTTTATAGCAATTATAATTCATCTTTCCAAAAGCAATGACATTAGTAGAGGTCATGGTGATTAACTAATATAATACATAATTCATTCAGTAAATCACAGAATTATAGACTACACTACCTAGGAATACAATATTTCTAGGGACTGTAAGAACACAACACCTTAATATTAAAAGACCATTTTGGATCTTACATCCATTGGAATAACCATTTAATATATTTCTCAAGCAGGTATTAATAATTAAAAAAGGGTAAATCTGTAAAGAAAATGTATTAATATTTTTCATGAATCATAAGAAATCAGTAGAGTTTTGTGCATTGTAAAAACATAGTTAACACCTGTTAACTCTGAAAGAGGAGCAGGAAGGCGATGATGGAAATGAGGTTACATGTTCTCATTTTTTGGTTTTGGTAAATGATGTCTCAAAGTGAATTTAAGTCTAAGCCCCCAAATTTATATGCCTTCTTTTTAAAAATACCAAAAGAATAATACTAGATGCTTATAATTTTTCCCCTTAAGTTTCATTGTGTGAAATGATTTATCGTCTTCCTTAATTCCCACTTTTTCCCCAGAGTCTGGTTTATTATTTGTGGAAGACCATGAATGCTGCCCAGAACCTTTACATGCCCATGCATGGACCACATTACAGAAACAGGACCAGACTGGAGGCCAAGTCCTATAATTCAATGGATGTTTCAGAGATAGAAGGGCTTTTGTCACTGACCTCATTTTTCTGATGAAGAAGAAGCAGTGATTAATACATATCTCTTTTCCATCTCTTGAGCTAGATGGCAGCATGTAATATTTTGTTTGCTAGCATTACTTAGCTGGAAGTATAACAAGTAGTCTCTCGAGTTAAACATTTTTTCCAACTACATGAATACTTCAGTTCTGTTCAAGAAGTCCAAAAATATCAAGAGGTTTTCTGAGTCAGTAGTATAAAACCCCAACATTTTAAATAGTGAGAGTTATTGAAGAAAATAATACTTTATACTGGCATTTTAGGACTCTAAATGGAATGAACTGGGCAACTGTCTATCTTGTAATCTGATTTTGGAGACCATGAAAAGACTGAGTTTTAACATTTTGTTACCAAGGAATTTTAGGCAGCAGTAGAAATAATTAATGCCATTCCAATGTGGTGTTATGGAAAATGGTTGTTACCGAACTATTCTAGTTGAAAGACCCTTCCTAAGTCTTCTTCCCACCATTTAGACAGGATCTTCTCATGATGTAAGTAACTGCTTACATTTTTGTGAGTAAAAATACTTGTAATCTTAAGCAAAGTGTGAAGTTACCAGTTCTAGAGCATAAATAAAGTACTTTCTAAAGGTATTTTTAATGATTCACTTTGGGGTACAATGATTTTTTTATGCTTTAGAGTCTTTGCTTCAAGACTGAATATCTTTCTAAATTATGCCACATGTATTAGAATGAGTCACAAAATTAAATAAAATGAGGAATGGTTTCATTCAGTTATTTCATAGAGGCTTTCATTTTTATTCCCTTGAACATTCACTAAAATGATGATTGACTTTTATTAAATAAAATGTAAATAAACCATCCAAATTAACTGTAATAATTTATGAAGTATAAAGTGTACACATTAATTGAAAGGATATTTTTACTTTTTAAAAGTAAAAAAAATGTTTCTTGTCACTTGTTCTATCTTCCATGTAGGAGCAATCAATGCTGGGAAGTCTTAACATAGATATAATATTTTCTAATTATATCCTACCATTAGAAATTTAGCTCATATTTTTTCATTCAAGCTAAATTTGTCTAAACTTGAAAGTATGGATCCCCACTCAACAATCTATAATCTATTTTCTTTTCTATTATTTTCTCTTCCTTTTACAATTCTATAATTAACCTAAAGAGATATTTTCAGTGTCACTTTCAGCAGAAAATTCTAAAACTCCAGAAAAAAACCCAAAACTGTTCACTGACCACTGGCTTCTTTGAAATCACTGTGTATAATAAATATATAAAACCACTGCTATTTAAAATATGTAATGAGAATAAGGTTGCTCTTTGTCAGAGAAAATCATAAGCAAATACTTCTCCAAGAAAACTGGATGTGGATCTAAAGATTATCATTTATGAGATGAAGCTTGCTAAATTGTAACTGATTAGAAGAGAAACTTTTTTAACAGGTAGGGTCAAATAGATAATCTATGGGAGAAACTACAATTTGCTTTTCACTAAATTTTTCTACTTGCTACTGATTCACTTTATTCTGTATTCTTTCACAGGGTCCCTTTCCTCACACCTCATGAAAACTGAACACTGGAGCCATTTCTGTCTCTGCTGTCACTGACCTGTTCCATGGCAAACTGGCCAAGATCCCGTCATCCATCCTATAGCCCAGTGAGGCAGCTGGGCCAAGTGGATACTGGGCAGGAGATAGTTGCCCAGTCTACCTGCTTGATTTCCTTGGAAATTCTTCTGCTGGAAGCTTTCCTTCCATTGAAACAATCTTTGCCTAATGAGAGGCTTTCCTATTGGAAGTGTTTGATTGATGTAGTAGTGCTTGAAAAGTGTTCCCATTATCCCTGTGGAACTGACTTTCTCTCCCCAGAAGTCACATCTGCAAAAACTCGGTTGTGCAAAATGGCAGAGAAATTCCTTTCAGCCCTTTTCTGTAACCAATGCACTTTTAATTGGAGGGGTCTTAGTGCAACTTCGATATTTTCAGTCTTTCAAACTATAGCTCTCCTGAAGCTGTTTTGATTTGGTTAAAATCTGGCTTTCTCTTCCTGTTGGTCTTTTGTCTGTCAAATCCATATAGTTTGGCAGTACATCTACATGTAAAAGGAATTTATCTGTGACTTAGAGGGTCATTTCTTGAGAAAAGCCAAAGCAAAAGAAGTATAAGAAGATGTTCTGAGAAAAGAGGATGAGCAGGCGACCAGGTATAAATACCAGTGGGGGGGAAATCCTGTTTTTGTTAAAAAGATCTCAGCACCTTGGAAGAGATCTATAGAAACACTGTAAAGAGGATGGGAATGACCTGGAGGAAAGGATGATGGATCTTTTAGAGCTAGAGGACAGCAAAGATAAAATGGAATTACAAAAGGCAAAGGACCAGAGTAAAGAAAACAGTACTTTCAAAAGCAAAACCAAGAAGACAGAGGGCAGTGTGTTGATTCTAACATTTGGTTGAAATGAACTTATGGATAAAAGTATTTTGCAAAGAGTGCAAAGGACAGACTGTAGATTGAAGATGGAAAGCAAAAAGCACCTTTAGACCTGCTTAGACATTTAATTATCTAAACAAGCTACTTTCTGAGATTTATTTTAGAATCAGTGAAAAGGAAGAGCCAGCTGCAGAAAACTATTTGATTTCATTATGTTATATAAGTGTTTTAAGACTGACTCCCATTGATCAAATTGATTACCATCTGAGGCACATATAATTGTCAGCTATGTCTCCAATGTGTAATATCAAGGAAAAACTCAAATGGCAGGAGCTCCAGAAAAGTGAAAATGGTGTTTTTATTGTGCTTTCAAAAAAAACCATCCATGTGGGGCAGAAGTTGGAGTCACATACATAATGAGCTGTCCTTGAGAAAGTGAATTCTATAAAAGGATTTGTGTCTTTTAAAGTGTCATGGTTTCGCCTTATCTGACAATTAAGTACCACTCAGTTACTCACTCACCTCAGGATCAGAGATAAAAAGGAAGCAGGGAAAGCTTGTAGAAGTTGAGATGAGAACTATTTAATAATATAAATGAAACTTATAGTGATATTTACAATGCTTCTACTACTAAGTAATTAAAACAACAGAAAATAGAACATATGATACAGTATCTCACCACCTGTGGACAGACTCAGCCAGATTCCAAAACAGCCAGCAAAATCCTAATGGAAAGAAAAACCTGAGCCTGAAAACAGAAAGAGCCCCCCTACTCCCGAGCCTGACAGCCTGTGAGCAGGGAGAAAAAAACCCACCAATCCACTAGCAAAAGAACCTGCTTCTCTTTTAAGGCGTGCATCAAAAAATGATAAAAGAAGCTAAACGACCCAGCTATCAGCTAGTTCTAAAAATCTTAACGATCCTACCACCCCAAGGGCCACTTTCATACCTTCCCAACTGTGCATGCACCCAGCCTGACCACTGAGACTAACATATCATGGAATTAAACTAAATCCCTCCGTCACTGTGGGTCAGCCAGCTCTGTGCAAGAGAGCAGCTCATTCCTGCCTGAAACCAGCACATACAGCAAGATTTTTCTGAACATGGAGGGCAAATTTATACCCAGTATGTGCTAGTGTGACAGTGAATAGCAGCTGTGAGTCTTGCTTCGAGAAACAATTGTTATCTGGTGAAACTCATCTTTCTAAGGTGGCTGCAAAAAAATGTTGCAGTATTTATACTTGCCCTGAAATAAAATTACGTTATGTCAATCTTGCAATCTTCCTCCATATAGCTGCAAGTTTAGGCTGGTACGAATATTCTAGAGGGAGAAAGAAAGTTTTGTCTGACACTAGATGACTACTAAAGTAGTGTGTTCAACATCAGCTTTTTTTTTGTTTTGTTTGGGTTTGTTTGTTTGTTTGTTTTTAATAGCAGGGAAATAACAGGCATTGTGAATATAAAATAAACTCTTTCACAATGCATACAGAAATATATTCTTTTTTTCCAGCACATTTTACATCCCTTGATTTGACTGTTTGCATTCTGGTCTTGCATGAACTAATACATTTGTGCAATTGATAAATCAGTTCCTCCAGACCTTGGGATTTTCTAGGCACCCTCTCAGGTATAGCTTCCATTTAATTTATAACAACCTGCCACTCCTTATCTGGAAGCTGTGCAATCAACATCCTATTTCATAGACTCATTTAACTCAGAATCTCTCCCTTTATGCTTCTTGTTTTCTTTTTACAGTGAGGAAGTCATCCTTAACAAAAATAAAAAGAAATGAACAGACTGCACTTGAAAAGTGTGAATAGCATTCTTTCAATTATTAGTTTGATCACTCACTTAATAAAACCAATATGGCTAATATTGTCCTAAGTCTGGAGGTGACCTTCCCAGTGCTTTAAATAATAGAGAAATGATTTATGGTGATGCATGCCATGCTATTACACTTTGACATGTATAAATGATGTGTTGAAACTGTATAATGTGTCAATTTGCCCATTTTGCTCTTAGAAGATCACATTTTAATACCTTCCTAATATAAATATTATTTATAAATCAGATTAAAGTAGTATAAACATTAAATAAATACTTTATTTAATAAATTAATTAGAAATTAAATTAGTATGTATAAATAATGCATTTTACATCTGATTGGAGGCTGTTGTTTCAATTAGGTCTTTCATTGTGATGGAATTTTAATAATTACATTGAAATGTTGGATCTTAAATTACTCACAGGTATTTAAAATTAGTATAAGGAAAAGTTATGAGTTACAGTTTTTATCTTATAATTTTTTTTGCTAAAGTGAGGGAACATTCTCTTTCCTCTTTCTGTTCCTCCTTTCTTCCTTCTTTCCCCTGTTTTCTCAACTATGAAATAGAAGATCTGTTGCAGAATCACAGGATGGTTGAGGTTGGGAGTGACCTTTAGAGGTAATCTTTTCCAACTCCCCTGCTCAAGCAAGGCCACATAAACCTGGTTGTCCAGGACCATACCGAGATGGTTTTTGAACATCCCAAGGATGGAGACTCCATAACTCCCATGCCCAGGCTCTGCCAGTGCTTAGTCACCCTCACAACAAAACAAGTTTTTCCTGATGTTTCAGTTTGTGCCCATTGCCTCTTGCCCTGTCACTGAGCACCCTATGAGTACTTGTTCATAAGTTTATAATTGCTATTAGTCAGCTTGTGTTGTGAACTACCTTTATATTATTTTGTGTAACTTCATTTCTGTGCATGTTGGCTCTATACAATTTTTCAGTAGCTGATTCAGTGATGTGAAGTGAAATCTGGTGATCTTTGGAAGAAATTTCTGGCTAAAATTCCATAAATTCAAATCTTGATGTTCATCTCTATGCTGAAATTAGGCCAATATTACTGTTATGTATTATACCTTGTTTAGACTAACTTTATGTGTAATTTTTTTTTTTTTTGCTAGGATATATCTGTACTATCCTGACTGTGTTGCTGCAGCTTAATGTCATGTCACTTGTCAAATTATTCATTGAGAGTGAGACTCATGCAATTTTCTACAGCTATAGCTCATCAAAAGCTTCC
>NW_010243006.1:0-26021 GCF_000690775.1 Eurypyga helias | reverse complement strand
ACACTATTCTTGTTGGTTGCCTTTATAATTTTTTTCAGGAAATCACCACTGTCCAGGAATCTCTTGTAGTGTTTGTATAACTCCATGTTGATCTTCCAATAGAAGTTGCAGCTTCCAGATAGGCCTGTGAGTGAAAAACTTCAATAGTTATATGGGGTGTCATATACGCCTCATCATGGCTGACTGATCTCTAACAGGTCTCCCACAATATCCGACTCATGTACTCTCAAACATTTCTCAGATATTCTAGGTCTGGGCAGTCAACAAGCAACTTACCATAAGGCTCTTTCTCCCCATAGAGACTCTTACACAGCCTTTAAATCTGTGGCTAAGACTCAGTCTTCCATGTTGTCCCACCTATTTCCTGTGATTCCTATCAAGTCATAGCCTCATAACTCTCTGAAAACTTCACATTCTTCTTGTTTACTGCCTCAGATATGCCCATTAGTATTTAGCCTCCTGAGGAAAACCTTTGGATACTCTTTCTTCTGAGTAAGAATATAAAAGTCCCCAGTGGCTTTCCTCTCTGCATACCTCCTCTATTTGCAGATCTCTGTCTCTTACATTTAGACTTTGTTCCCCATTAACAAGTGAAATTAGTTTAAAGCTCTCTTTCACTGTGTTAGGAAGCCTGATCAAAAATGTGTTTTTTCTTTTAGTCAGGTGGGTTACATCTTATTCCCAGAATCCTTTATCATCAGATGAAAGAACATGATGAAGGAAGCTGTTGCTGGCACTACCATCTGTAAAGTCAGACATTGATCTACCAGAAGCATCTGCTGTCTCCTTTTCCAGCTGGAAGAACTTAGGAGATCATCACCCACAACCTTACTACCTTCACCTTTGTCCCTAGAGCTTTATGATTACCCTTTGATATGCTCAAGAATACCCGGAAGATCAGATGTCAGTCTCTGTGCAATGTCGAATAACTAGCACCTGAGAGAATAGAAAAGCTCTTGCGAAAAATAGGTTTATCAGCAGAAGAATAATTTTGACAGATATGGGCAGGAGTTGCCAACCACTAACACTTACCACTTCCTCTTGATAGTTCTGTTCTCAGTGTGAAGATGTGAGATGTCCAGCCCAAATTCTCTCTGAGAACTTGTTCCTCTGCCTCTGTTGTCAGTCCATGGACCTATATTCAATGGGAAGAGCTGCTCATGGAGATGGACACTTCATCCTGTGGCCAGAAGTCACAAGCTTCCAACCTCTTTTCACTCTTGTGAGTTTATGTTGTCTTGTTCCTGTGTTACCTTGGCCATACAACCCCTCTCATCTTCAAGGTGTTTAAAAGGTATTGCTGCTGCAAAGTCTCTGCAGAGAGTCTGTTTCTATTTTGATCATTTTTCCTGATGCAGAGAAGATTGCTTAATGCTTGTTGCAACTCCTGTACCTGACACCAAGTTTACTCTAATAAACTCTTGCATAGGCAGAGGCAGACACAATACCAGAGGGCATGGGAAAGATGCATCCAAGAAGGGTGACTCTTTATGTGGATTTTATGACTGTGGGGATCTAGTAAGCAAATATCTGTAGCAGGACCCAGAAATAGACCAGTTGGTCCCTACTCAGTCTCTGCAGAGCTTATGGAGTATGTTCTCCTCAAAGTTAATTCCAGTTACTTGAAGGGTAGAAAGATAATCAAATCATGCTCATGACCAAATGATTGCTTTCTGTGATGAAATCACCATCTAAGTGGATGAGGAGTGTTTAGTGGATATAACACACCTTGACTTTAATAAGGATTTGAGGCTGTCTCCTACACCATCCATTTTGGAAGCTAAGGAAATATAGGCTGGAAGAATGGAAATACAAATAAATTGAAAATTGCCTGGACTGCCAGGCTTGAACATAACAGAGTCCCTGTTTTTCAACATCATCTTCAACAACCTAGTTGGTGACCCCCAGGGCATGATTAGCAAATTTGCAGATGATTAAGAATAGCAGATTCAAATGGAAGAACCATGAGAAACTCACAGGCTGATCAAACCCTGGAAAGTTACTCAGAAAGGATCTGCCTGGAGATTATCAGATAGACAAAGCTCTGTCTGACCTGATCCAGTGCTGGTCAAAATCCTGCTGCAGCACACCATCGATCTAGATGACCATTATTTCTGCACAACTGTAAGGTCTTGTGTCTACTTGCTGTCATGACAAACTCCTCTCATGATAGGCATTCTAATTTATTTTTTGACTTATATTTAATTAATAGATTTTTGTGGTTTTCTATCACTTTTCCAAATGACCTGATATGCAGCAAAGAGAGTGAGCACTGTTAAACAAAAGAACTTCTTATTCAGCTGTATGTGTTAATTAATAATCTTTGATGAATGAGGGTGCAATAACACCTAAATTTTCACTTGTTTCCCCATTAATGATAGTGTATTCAGTAAAGCATGTAATAATTATGTTTTAGAATAATAAACTCTAAAAATAGCCAGTACTATTCTTCTTATGCAGCTCCAGTAATTTCTTAGCTGTTATAGTTTTCCTAGGTGAATTGTAGTTTACTATAAAGTGTGCATGATATATTGACATGCATAGTAAAATGCACTGAATAATAAGAAGCAAAAATACTCAACAGATTCTTGATTATAAGTATTATAAGATTATATCCTATTAAATAATGAAAAAGTCATATATCTAATTAATTTGAATCTCATATTAATTGCATCCCATTAAAAATATCCATACTTGACAGTTAGCCTATAGATAACTTTCATCTTTATAAAATCTGGACCTTTAAAACAGTATCAGAGACAGGAGAATGCATGTTAGAAGAGATTTGAGGTAGAAGCTAGAGAAATGGAAATTAACCTAGGGACTTTACAAGAAGACTGAAAGAGTCAATTTCCCTTTATGTATCTGTTCACTCATATAACCTACAGTGCTGCTGAATCACAGTTCTCCTTTTCTTTTCTTTTTTTTTTTTTTTTTTAAACTAATAACCTAGGGCTATAGCTGTACAGATGCTCTATATATTGCCAGAAGAAATTTGCATAGAACAACATAGTTGGATTTTGAATTATATAAAATCTTGTTATAAAAATCTTTTCTATGTTCTTTAGCAGGAAGAATGTCCTTGTTCTTTCCTCAAAGTTCAGCATTTTTTGTAACTCACAGAATTTAGCTCTGATTTTGCTATGAAAGATATCACTAAACATGAGCACCTCTCTCCTCTTGCTTCCTGTGGTCTCCCTGTGTGTTTGTTAGCTGAATAGCCCTTGTGTTACCTTATGGTGCTGGAATTTATGAATCCATAAGCTGTCAGCCTGTCTTCTTCTTTAATGAGTACAGGGGATGACAACATTGCCTGGGATGTCTTCAGCAAGCTCTGAACAGTTGCAGCTGTAGAAAGAAAATGATTAAAATTACAAAGACCTTCAGTCACTTGCTCCAGACAATAAGACTTTTTTTCCTGATATAAAACTATTTTGATGCATCATTTTCTTTTTTGTTATATCCTTTCTGCTATTGCTGTTATTGCTGTATTGTATCCTTCATTTTTGGTGCCTGATGGTGTGCTCAGGACAAAACAATCATTATATATGGGTTGAGGAAAGTGTTTCCTCCCCCTTCAGCATGGCAGGGACCTGCAGTCGTTTTGCCTTCTGTGCCACATGGGGTATGAGTTGCCTGCTAGGATCATCTATGCATAGCTCAATTCATCAGTCCCCTGCTAATGTAACTAATGCTGTATTTCAAGTGTCAGTCTGTGCTTAAAGCTTTCACATACCGTAGTTTGAAGAATCCTTTTCTAAGCTTATCAGTTAACAATTAACTTACATACCACATAACTTCCATTTTGTACGCACATAAATTTTGTGGGTTTTATCCACTTAAATGACAATATGTGGAAGTTTACGAATAAGCAGTTTCAATATCTTGAAGAAGGAGTTCTAGATTACAATAATGCATTTTAAAAATGCTTATTTACAGATATTGTGAGGTTCCTTTCCCCATCAGAGATGCTGGTTTTCTGAAGTCCTGAATTAATTTTATTATGCTTACTAATACTCTACTTGATTTTGTTTTCTGTTTCGCAGAAGAAGGGCGCTTTTAAAGCAATGTAAATACAAAGAAAAGGCCTGCTTCAGAATCTGTTTGACAATCACAAGAGTCTGTTTACACAGTTCTTCCAGTACAATCATTTGTTGTAAATGTGGAAGTAGACCATTCATACAAACATTCCAGTAGACATGATCAAATCACTTTAATTTTACATTACATTTAGATTGAATAGAGATTCCAGGAATGTTTTCTTCTTTTTAAAGATATTTCCCCCAAAATATTAATATTTATTAACTGTGTGAACCTGTTTTATCTGTAGAGGAAGAACTCATTCTGGATAAAATGTATGTTTCTGAACACGTCATAGAAACTAGTTCATCAGCACTATGAATGACAAAATGTGTTACTGCCTTGTCTTCAAATGGATATACATGCATTGTTGATCTCCAATGTTTTTTTTTCCTTTTCTATGTGAAAGACTTCACAGAAGTGAAAAACTGTAAAAGTCCAAAGCAACTTGGAATGGGACTAAGGAAAAATTCACTCCAGTTCAATCATTAGATTAATTAGCAACTTTGTTAAATACCTTTATTTCTTCTCACTTCTGTTTATGTCTCTATGTAATTAAACTCATAGGAGTTCTTTGGTTTATAATGTGCTTTAAGATTTCTGCAAGGCAAAAACTTGAGCAGAGGAGGAAAACAGTAAGCACAGTTTTGCCATTTACTGTATTCTAGGATGTGCCCCTCAATGAAAACTGGATCATTCCCTTCATGTAGTGGTCAATACATTGTTAAGCACCAATAGTAAGTTACTTGGGATTTTTTTACCTCATTTTCTTTAACGTATCCCTCTCTATTATGTTCTTCCTTGAATCTCAAGTACTAGGAAAAAGCATTGCTATGGTATACAAAATCATGACTATTTTTTATGGTATACATTGAGGTATGCACAAATTAAGACAATTTTAGATGTCAGACCTGGCTGGGAAGCTTGATTTATTTCACTGAACTATAGGTGTCTATAGCAAAGATGTCTGCATCTGAGTTATTTTGCTAAACGCCTTTTACTCTCGGTAAGAAGAAATAAACAGGGGCAATCCCAAGCAGAAGTACAGGCTGGGTAGAGAATGGATCAAGAGCAGCCCTGAGGAGAAGGACTTGGGGGTACTGGTGGATGAAAAGCTGAACATGAGCCAGCAGTCTGCACTGGCAGCCCAGAAAGCCAACCGTATCCTGGGCTGTATCAGGAGAAGTGTGGTCAGCAGGTCGAGGAAGGGGATTCTGTCCCTCTACTCTGCTCTGGTGACACCCCACCTGGAGTGCTGCATCCAGCTGTGGAGCCCTCAACATCAAAAGGATATAGACCAGTTGGAGCGAGTCCAAAGGAGGCCACGAAGATGACCAGAGGGCTGGAGCCCCTCTGCTATGGGGACAGGCTGAGAGAGTTGGGCTTATTCAGCCTAGAAAAGAGAAGGCTCCAGGGAAACCTTATTGCAGCCTTCAGTACCTGAAGGGGCCTACAAGGAAGCTGGGGGGGACTTTTTGCAAGGGCCTGTAGTGACAGGACAAGGGGTAACGGGTACAGATTGAAAACAGGGAGGTTTAGATTAGATATCAGGAAGAAATTCTTCACAGAGAGGGTGATGAGGCACTGGAACAGGTTGCCCAGAGAAGCTGTGGATGGCCCATCCCTGGAAGTGTTCAAGGCCAGGCTGGATGAGGCTTTCAGCAACCTGGTCTAGTGCAAGGTGTCCCTGCCCATGGCAGGGGGGTTGGAACTAGATGATCTTTAAGGTCCTTTCCAACCCAAACCATTCTGTGATTCTACGAATCATTTGACCTGTTTCACATGTCTCCTTGAGGATGAGAATTGTGCCCTGGAAATGCCCATACATACTTTTCATGGTTGGAAGAGAGGCTGTCTAGCGCCAACTTCTGCTCTGAATCAGATGAACAGAAAGGGAGAAAGCACACAACATAACTCATCTCTTAAGAACAATATCCAGAGCAGGACCAGCAACACATTTACTCTGTAGATCACAGTTCCAATGAAGTATTATGCTACTGTTATGTATTTAAATTGTTAATAGATAAAATAAAAATAATTAAATAAATTTAAGAAAACTAATTAATAGTTAACATAAATTCTTTCATTATGTAATTTATTTACTCAATGCTATCCTACATTTGGCTTCAATCATTTCTGTTCTACACTGAAAAATCTGAATTACTCTGCCACAAAGTCACAGTGAAGAAACACATAATAAACAACAGCCAGAGATTTCATTCTTGGTTTTGGGATGACATCTGCATAGCAGCTAAAAGGAAAATTGGAAGAGGAAAAAGAATATATAAGCATTTAGCTTCCTATCTGTATGTGGAGGCAGAGTTCTAATATTGATTATTGATTCTGTCTCTTTGAAAGGAAGTTAAACCTGAAGAAGCTGTAACCAGAAATGTCTCCAATTACACCTAGTCTGTCAGAAGTTCATCTGCAAAGCATGGTGGTTACAGCCAAAGATGGCCCATCTATAGCCTTCTCCCTTGGGAGCTTATTGCCTGTGTAATTTGGAGCTTGGGGTGGTTTACAGGTTAAATTTCAAGAGTCAGTATAAAGAATGAGTTTTGGTATAGGTAAGTCTGAAATAGCATAAATCTAGTTACTTCAGAGATTATCTGGAGACATCTGCAGCTGCTTTTCTTGATATGTTTCCATTCAAGTGACTGACAGAGTTACTCAAGTTACTCAAACAGAGCCAAGTGGAATGGCTTGTTTCCATCAACTACCGCAGAAGCAGTAGAATGGATCTGTTCTACAACTCTAACTAGAGCCCTGAACCCTTATTTCAAGTTAACACTCAAGACAACATGAAATCAGATCTCAAACTTCTTTTCTATACACACTGTTCATGTTAAAATCCCCCACAAATTGTCCCTCAGTACATAAATGAAAAAAACCTTCTGTGGGAATTTACGGACTCCTAACTTTCAGTTTCATCTAAAGCAAGGATAGATAGCTGGTTTTCACAGAAGCAGATATCTGATGACAGGAAGGAATATCTATGGAAGGAAACAAAAGAACATTACTCCATCAAATGTTAAAATTAGAAGAAAATTGGAAAAAATATTGTTGACAGATTAATGGAATTTTGCCTATAATAAAAACATTTATGGCTTAATTCCATTGTCAGTTTAATGTAGCTGAAATAAATACACATGGAAATCCATATTTACAGTGTTGTGATCTATTCCCTGTCACATGGATCATGTGCTATACAAGGGAGAGATTAATCCTTCCACTTTCTTCAATTCTCTGTGTAAATCAAGCTCCATCTCCTATTGTCTCTCTTATTTTCTTTCTAAAGTATTAGATTTTTTTATTAATAAGCCTGAAATTCTAGTCCTGCCAGCATTACTTGTATATCATTGAGTAGATGGATTTCTGTATTTTTGTTAGCATATTTATGAAGTGTTGAGTTTGATGTTCATTTCACTGATTAATGATTTGGTGATCTAAACAAACACTCTCCTTGTCTGTAAGAGCAAATTCTCTGAGAGCCTCCCAACAAAAAAAAAGTCACTCACAGAAAACTACGGCTTATGTTTTCAAAACTAATCTGAAATACAGGAAGCTTTCAACACAGTGATTAAGAAAAGAGGTTATTCTGTAAGGGGAAAAAAAAAAATCACTGAAACTGATTACTCCATGCAGAGCATCCTTTAGAAACACAAATAGAATCTGAGTCAGTACCAGAGGAAAGAGAGAATTCTAAGCTGAAAATTATACTGTTATCATATCACGCACTTGGGAGCCCTCTGGTAGAAAACTGTGTGAACGATTACTCACTGATCTATAGAGAGGATATTAATGTCTTTCAGAAGATGCAGCAAAAGTTTTATTGAATCTCAAGAGTCTAAGTTTCAGTGAAAAATTAAGGAGCTTCCAATTATCCCCATTTGAATGGAGAAGATTTTTAGGTAACAAAATGAAAAACTTCAGAACCATGACTCGGGATGATAACATTAATAAGGAAAGATTTTCTTCTGTAAAACTAAATTCCCCAGAAAACTAGAGGATATAATCTAGAAGTTAGGAAATATAAAGTAAATCGGTGTTTCTGGGAGAAGTAGTTCATATAAAAGATAGTAAACTTATTTAAGATAGAAGTGAATAGCAATAGAAGCTGATTATCTGCCAGGAGAACAGAACTAAGAGTGTTCAGGGAAAACATACTACCTTAGATGTGTTTTCTCTATGCAGGCAATCATTAATGTTAAAATATCACAAACAAGCAAACAAACCCACAAAAAAAAAAAAACCAAACCCACAACAACATCATCAAAAAAGAATACAACACTCCTAGCTATGTTTCTTTCAGAAATGTGTTTAAATTGTATTTTTCTAATGCTTTTCTGTGCCCACAGAAGTCATTCTCAGGGTGCATCCTCCTCTCATTGTGTATATGGCTTCCACACAGACACATGCAGCAGCAAGTGAAATTTGACCTTTTGTTCCATGTTCCACTCAGACCCATGACACGTGGGAATTTGTTGCTAACCAAACTTGAAAACATGTTTCTGACTTAAACCCAATACAAAACAACAGTGAAAAACAGTCTCCTTGCTTTTTACTTGTTAAAAAAAAAACCCAACCCAAAACAACTCAGAATAACATTAGCAAAGCCTAATGTCATAATTAACATTCTTATAAAACCTACCAAAAGGAAGAAAGATCAAGATATGTTTTACACACATAACTGTCAACACCAACCTTTAAAGAAGAGCAATGATCATATTGAGCATTTTCTTTTGATGTAGCAGAGTATATTCTTTGGATGTTCCACTGTTAGAGGTATAGATACTTCAAATACCTTCTAAAGTGCAGGGTGCTGATTTTGTGAACATGGTAGATATGTTTAAATCTCACCAAAAGGTAGATTTTTATAAGATGAACTTTGGTAATTTCTAACCATGTTTAATGGTTACAATAGCATGAACTCAGAAATTTAGATGGGTAGGGAATGTTTCTCTCCTTTTTGGACTTATACCGTGGACATGCCCAATAAAGTCTGGAGGAACTTCCTTCAACAATGTAAGTGAATTATTCAGGAATACATTTGGTTGTCCTAGGAATCTTTGGGATATAACTATTTCACAGGATTAGGATGTGGGTATATCCAAGTGATCCCATGTTTGTTCATTTTTTGCTTCCTTAGTTGGTCAGTTGATTTTATGAACTTGGATGTCATTTTTGTTCATCAGAATTCACAGGAGTGGTCTCAGACTTCATCAATAGTATCTTCAAAATAAACTGTAGTTTGGAATCAGTAATTTTGTGGAGTTAATCAGAACCCTCAGGGGAAAGAAAGCATGAGCTTGATTAAGAATGTGGATTAAGTTTGAGACATTTTATCTTCATTTCCTCCCTCTGTCACTTCTGATATTTCTGTCATAACCTTCTGCAAACATCTTGAATATACAATCTATTGCTCAGTCGTCTGTTCTTTGAAAGAACTGATACTACTTCATGTAGTTAGACTTCAATTCTTTGAGGCAATAATTGCTTCTTTCCTCCTTTGTATTTAGAATCTAACACAGTGTGATCTATGTATGGTTGAGGTTTTTTGATGGTTTTGTGGGGTTTTTTTGTTAGTTTGGTTTTGGTTTGTTTCATTTTAAAATACAAAACCAAACCATCATTGTCACAGTATAAAATAAATCCTGGGATCAACTGTATTCCACACTTGCACCTGCATCATTGGCTAAATTTTGACTCAGCAATCCATGGGAGTATATAATTTATTTGTATTTTTCATAACTGACCTCAAATCTCCACCTGATTCCACCCCACAGCTGGAAATTATTACTCCTCTCTGCTGTGAAAGGCTGATATAGACCAAAAGATATCCCATGAGAAGAATTGTACTAGCATAGAAGAAAAAACATAATTTCCCCAATTAAACAATCCTTAGGAAATTGCTAAACTATGCAGTTATTGAGGGGAAAGGTCAATAACCTTATCCCCAGGTCTGAGGAAGGTCAAGACACTTCCACAATCTACTTGTTACTGGAGCTAGGAAGCGATGCATCGGTACTGAGAGTAATTAGAGAAATACAACCTATTAACTTTAGTATTTGAGGGAAGGAAATTGCATTTTGGAACCTCCTCATTGTTGAAGGTAACCATTACTGTAGGTATCTCAGCTGCAGGAAAGTGGTTTGATACTGGATTGTGGTGTACTCACTAAACTGAGCATTTTGTTAGCACCGACTGTGGTACAGGGAACATGGCAGCTACTTCCGTAACAGCACAGCTTACTCCTGGCAGATATTAAACAAACTGTGACTTCTGCCAGAGCTTGTGTCTATGGAATTCTATTTAGACCCCATCATGAGTATGAGCAGGTGATTTGGCTGACTCTTCCTGTGGAGACTGACTAGTTGCATTATAGTGCTTGGATTATTCCAATGGGATCAATCAGGATATGTTAATTGCAGCAAGATAATTTTAAAGTGGTGTAATGGGGAATTTGTTAACTTGGGAGAAATGCTATATTTTTAACAGTAAGGGGTATTGTTATTATTATTCTTTTGAACAGGTGGTCTAACAGCATGGAAGGAATCATGCGGCTGACAACAAGAGAAAAGAGAAGGATGCTGAGAAATGAACCAGCAGGAAGTTCAGAGTTTGTTTGGATAATTTGAAAAACTTATTAGTGGGTGGCTCATCTGCACCAAGAAATACAGTATCCTCAAAGTGAAGGGATTGCAGCAGGATTTTATATTGTTTTCTCAATTGCTTCTTTTTTTTTTTTTTAGCTGCAGAAATCTTGAACAAAGGGGAAAGCCCTGGATGGCCATCCTTTAGACAGTATTAAAAGTAGTAAAAACTGTTCATTTGTGAGAAAAAGTTAGGGAAGATAGTCTGGAACTGCTGGTGTAGCTCTTGTTAAATTTCTGAACCCGATCAGAGGTTCCACTCTGGGAGCAACGCATCCAGCGGTTCGCTGACACAAGGCAGGGTGATGAGGTGGCAAGTACTGCAGAAGTTTTCTCACAAGAAAGTAATGTACAAGGAAGGTGGGAGTTGAAGAGAGGAAACTAGTAGTTTTCAGACATAGAAGGAGTTGGATTTCTGCTGCTGGTCAAAGCCCTACATCATGCCATGGTTGTGGGGCTGGGCCACTGCTGTGTAACACATCTTTATACTTGTTCAGGCTTTGAACAAGAAATAAAGCAAAGAAGCATGTGACATGAAAAAGACAGTCGAGTGTACAGTTCGTGTAATAAAATAAATAGCACAATCTCTAGAATAAAACTGGTAAATTCAGAAAGTAAGTTAAATAACAGAAAAAATGCTTACCCTCCAACCTATTCTATTACTTTTCGATACTATCAAAATAAGCTCTAATTGCACAATAGATATTATCACCATAAATCATAATTTCACATAATGCTTAAGTCCATGCTAGATCATGAGCAGTTTCAGTGACTTGCTGTAAATGTGGGATAATAGCTAGCTTTTTAAAAGTGTTTATTTACATTTTTATCATTGCATATAGTCTAAGTTGGTTATTTTACTTGCAGGGACACAGCACAGTATGATGCAGAAATTTGATAGTATGCAAAGTGACTTGAAAGAATAACAAATTGGGTTTTTTCTTCACATACACTGTCTTCCTTTAGAAGGGAAAGTGTGCAGTCAAGAAGGAGAAATATGGTGGGCTGGGGGAAAAGAAGTGGCAGATGCATTCAACAGTATGAATGCAGTATGAATGGCAGAGCCAGTCCTTCATCACTGAAATCAGAAGGCACATTTCTAATAGAGGATTTTTATTTATCATGTTTATCTAAATTTTAGGATACTTTTCTTACCAGGAGGTAGCCACAGTTGACTAATAAGTCTCATTTATTAAAGTGTACAGTGAAATGTCTATTGACAAGATTATACAGCTATCCTATAAAGCATCGTTTAAGCATAAAAATGATTAGAAGAGATTGTTATAACAACCACTAAAATATGTAGAGATTAAATGGGGTCATACACAAAGTGAAACCAGATCAAAATTTATGAATATATCAATGTTCTCATCTGTGCTGTTATCTTTATTTATTGTTGTTTATATATGTTTGGGATGTTTACTGTAACAATATATTTCTTACTCTGTGGAGATCTATGAAAGCTATTCCTCACTCTATCAATTTTCCAATTTATTCTGAACTAGCAATTGAAAGATAGTGCTCACTGAGATATATTTTGGGCACTTAGAACTATCTGTGTTAATGATCCTCTAGGGACTCCAGTCCTACCTCTGTGGTAAATCCTAACATTGACCTTACTCAGGTCAGTGATGTAACTCCTCCTGACTTCAGCACTTCATGGCAGAATCTTATAAGCTGAGGAGTACTGTTTCCCCCGTCTTTGATTGGAGACAATTTAATTCTATTAAACATCATGATAGAACCTTAAGCATGAACTAAAAATAAAATTTTGAATACTAGGGAAAAATTTAGCTGAGGCAATGGTTCTGTCTTACTGTCAGTCCATAAATTATTACTGAGTTACATAGCTTTCTTATGTAAGGTTGTTACTAAAAAAAAAAAAAAAAATTATGTTCGTAAATAATAAGATTTTCTTTGTTTATCCCCAAAGTAATGAAGAAATATCCTGGTTTTTGTCCTTGGTAGGTATTAGTCTGATGAAACATGAAATCATACATAACAAAAATCCATATCTAGAAGTAGACAGCAGAGAATGACCTTATCAAAGAGGTGGAAATTGACATTATCAAACATGTTATGTGTTCTGCCATTATTCTGGGAGTCTCTTCTTCATTAGCTGTTGCAGTCAGTTAACATTTCATTTTGCTGTGGTGTTCTAGTGGTCACAGTCAAGACCTAGGAGGATTCCCCAACTGGCAGGTGTACAAAGGCTGTGACCATGGGGCTTACAGGGTTCCACAGTACACAAGGACACAGAGGTCTGGGTTTCTGAGAAATTCTTTGTTACAAGTTACTACAAAGGTACTATTAGTAAAAACAAATATATAATATATATGTACAAGTCACTACAAAATTACTTCTAGGAGAGCAAGTGTATATATTTACAAGAGTAAAGAAAATATATGTATATTGTAAGTGATTACTGAATTCCAACTACTGATGAAAATATATGCTTATTAGCCTTTAACCATGTGTTTGTCTAAAAATAAATTAGATGAGGTGTGACTCTTACAGTACTCACCAAGCTGCTTAAAGAGACAAAGGAAAAAGTCTCACTTCAAAGATGATCCATGTCATGGAGTGCAGAGTCAGCCAGGCATCTCCAGCAAGGGTCTGGTCTGTCCGGGAGATCTTGAACAGGCCAAACTGGAAAAATGTGCAGAGAAGCTCTCTTTGGGTAGGTGGCAGAGTTCTAGTGGCTCCCATCAGTTGTACAAGTGCAATAATTATTTCAATTCTCAAACATCAATTCTATTTCTACTTTAATTAGAAAAATAATTGGTTGTAATTTTCAACAAATGTGGAAATAGTAAACTATTGTCCCTGTCACCTCAGAAATAAAACTATATGCTTAGTTTAATAACATTTGCTTTTCTATGCTTCCCAAATTAAGCTGTAAAAGACCTCTGTAGAAAAGAAGAGCAAATGAGCAAAATATTTCTGGGGAAAAATTCCAATAATATTTTTTATTAAAGGGTATAAAATGTGCAGTAGGTTTTCATCTGAATTATGAAAGTACTTGATATTTTTCAGAGTGGCACAAAATTAATTCTAACTGCTTTCATATCCTTTTTAGAGAGTGAAGAACAGAGAGATGTTAAGGGAGTGTCCAAGGGCATGGAAATTTACCTACATGCTCTTGTTTTCTGGTCATTTGGTCATCTTCTTCTTTGTATTCTCCTTTCCTCTCCCAACCCCCATATGTAATGCAGTATTCATGGCACTCAGAAAAGATATGCAAAAAAAACCCCCAAAACCAAGAATTATTTTATTTTGAAGTGGTTTAGAACAATATTCAATGAAATATATATTAGTATACTTACCAGGTGTACTACAGGTGTCTTTAAGTACCATAGCAGCATACCAGTATTTCTGAAAGGTGAGACCAGATGGCAAAGTTAAAAAAAAAAAAAAAAAAAGGTATTAAAAAACCCACATTTTTGAGCATTTTGCCAAGATGTTAATACACATTT
The DNA here is from genome assembly GCF_000690775.1 of Eurypyga helias. NCBI lineage: Eukaryota > Metazoa > Chordata > Aves > Eurypygiformes > Eurypygidae > Eurypyga > Eurypyga helias. Next base: position 11,812 of record NW_010243006.1, on the reverse strand, counting down.
ACATTCCTAATTCCATCCTGTCAGAGGCTGGGCTTGCTTTCCCTTCCACAAGAAGCCACCTTGCAGGGACATCCCTTTTCACTCTTTCTCTAATCCAGCTAACTAACCATGAAACACTCTGAAGAGCAAGACAGGGAAAGCTCTTCTTCAGTGCTGGGGAATCTATCTGTCTGCAGCTATGAAAGAATTGTTGTGAGATAGAAGGGAAAGCAGGATGGGTAACACAAAGGTTTGTCCAACTGACAGTGCAACAGATTACCATCAAATTCTTAATTTTGTGTGTTTGTGGTCCTACTCTCTTTGGAGGGAAGTATTATGTGAGGGATAACCTTTTATTCAGAAAATCTACTTATCCCTTTAAAACTCCATAAAATATTGGACTGGGCCAATGTGTAGAACAGGACTGGGGGCATCTTTATTTCAGTGCATGTGAGGAAAATGCTTCAGTATTAACAAAGAATAAAATGTTAAATACATAGGGACTTCATGTTTCCTTATGGTGGAGTTTTGTTTTCAACAAAAGGGGATTTCAGCAAGGAGACAAAATAAGTCAGGAATAGGTATAAATCACATTTACTCCCTTCTGTGTTCAGTCTCTTTGGCCTTTCTAATCCATACTGACTTGTACGCTGCTTGTCCTCCTTGCCTGCACTGTCAGTGCTTGTGAACCAAGTCAGGAAGTGCCAGTGCCCTAACGCTGCTGAGAGTTTGGTTCATAAAGGACACACTCCCCGACAAGTCATATTACTGTGGAATGCTGCAGTCACCTGAGGAGTAAAAAAAAGGAGGTCTTTCTTTTGTCCTTAAATGACAGGGTCTAAGCCTTTCTTCAGCTCTCCATGGTGACATTGTAAGCTTGAACCTCATCCACCAACAAAAACATTTTAAGTTTTCTTGAAAATGAGAAGGTATGAATATCAGTTAAAACAACAAAATTGGAAATTTTTTTTGCTGTATCATGTACATTTTGTTTCTCCTTTTCTGCTAAGAACAAGACTTACTGCAACCACGAGGCAATTTTATCTTTGTCTCCAGAATGTCCTGATCAATATCTCTTTGTTTGTACGCATGTAGCAATCAGTATCATCCCTAATACAAAAAGGTAAAAAAACACAGCAGCAAAATTTCTACAATGTAAAGGTAAAAGGTATTGATTGAAGCTACTTGGATTTTTGCCCCAAATACTGGCTAAGAAGTATCAAATTACCATTTTTCTTGTGCTTTTCTCAGCTCTGCTACACTTGCCTGCATGCATCCAAACATCCATAAATAGGAAAAGTAATAGAGCAGAAAATCTTTCCAGACAGAACAATAGGAAAAGTAAGAAAGTTCAGCCCTTTTCTGGTCTACATTATTTAGCAATTAACTTGTAAGCTTGCTTCTCTTTTCTTTTTAAGGAGAGTTAAATATATTAGCAGGCTTTGGATTGAGAAAAAAAACCAAAAAACCCTAACCCAAAACAACCCAACCAACCAACCAACCAAAACCCACAAAAAACAAGCTACCCACAAAACAAAAGGGAAAATAATTGCTGGATGGGAGTACTGAATGGATCAAAACCCCTCTCTTTGCCCTGTCGTGCCAATCAGAGGCCTCAGATGTGAGTGGACTCTATTGATATTTTCAATTTTTAGTTTTTCACATGGGGAGTGTTAAGGGATGCATGTGGGAATGGACAAGTAACAGAAGCTTCAAACTTGTTCCTATGGATCTATCAGGGAAAAAAGAACTTCAGGTTCACAAACATCTCCTTACAAGTCCTGCTGTATTTATAACAAGTAATATTAATTGACCAACTGAAATGGTTAGAAGTGCTGTAGTACTCCATTCATGTGGGCTTCTAAAGAAACACTAACTATATGAAGGCACAATTCAAGTTGCAGATCTATGCAGTGCTTGCACTGGGATATGTGTATTTGGTAAAATAATATGGCCCAACTAGCTAAACCAAGTCAGATACGCTATGGCGCACTACAGCAACCAAGATCTCTCAATTGCTACAGATTTTTCAGCTGACTGTATTTATTAATATATGCCTTCCTACATTTTTCTTCTGTAATATTACAGCTCAGAGTCCTTGTAAAGCTGTGAATGTTAAGACATTATGAAATATACAAATGGGAGAAACATAATCAGAGGGAATAAATTAATATTAGTAAAGTCTTACAGAAAACACAAAATATCCTATAAAATACATAATACATTTCTGAGTGTCTACAGACATATGGAATTTCATATTAAATTCTTAAATATTGCTTAAACATATGAAAAGGATTTTGGGATAAATTCTAGGTAAATCTATCTATCTAAATTTCTGTAAAAACTCTTGCTTCTAAGTAATAGTGACAGCTCACTCTTACTAACATTATGGAGGTGATGAATATCTGGTCAACATGGAGGAGAAATGTAAACTTTCATGAAACATCATTTTCATGTGCATGAAAAACTGCAGTATAAGAGAGACCATTATAATAATGCTGTTCTATATACTGATAATGAACAGTGACCATAGAGATTTCTATATCCAGCAATTTCCAAAGAAACAAACAAGAAAATTTGGGTTTCTTAGAAACTTAACTGATTCACTTCAGACCGTTTCTTCAGCACATGATCAATTTAGTCAAATTTATACTTTAAAATGACACCAGTGAGAAACCACTTTAGAGCACAGGGAAAAATCACACTGTCACTATGTCAGCAAAATATTTTTCATATCCTATGCTTCAATTCAAACAAACAATTTTCTGTGCATGCAGGATAATTTATCAAGGCTGAATCTTTCTGTGCAGACAGATTCTGTACCTCTTTTAAATCACTTCCACTGTTAGACAACTTTCAGAATCTAGGCAAATAAATATATAATATTGTTACTATAAGTATTTATGATCAACTCATTTAATTCTATTGTGCCAATTGGCTGTTATTCCATACAAAGTTCAGTGCATAATATTGCTTTCATCTATCCAAGTTAAAATCAAATAAAAGCTTGTATAAAGGTTATAGTTCTTATACCATTCTGGAGGATTTTTAAAAGAATAATTTTTAGGATAAAAGCATAAAAAACATTTTTAATTTCTAGGACATGACAGGCATTTGAAGGCACTGAAAAGTTTTGTTCTGTATACTCCTATCTCCCCAGACTCTTGCATATGTAATTTTATTGTTAGATTCTGTCCTGTTATGGTGTTGGTTTTTGCTTTTGGTTTTGGTTGGTTTGTTTTTTTTTTTTTTTCTCAATAAAGAATAAAAAAGATGAGATGTTTTCTTGCCTACTTTCATAAATAATCAAAAACTCAGCTCTGTTTTTCACTTGTTTTATTCCTTGTATTGGTAGTATTGCAAATAGGAGATGCCTGTTCATATCCTAGTAATTTTTATTTCTTACTATTTCCTTTTAAGATTGGATCTTACTCCTCTCTCAAAAAAAAAAACAACGTTATACAGCCCACCAAATAAATAAGTATTGTCTGATAACTTTTTTGTAGAAACTTTACTGGCATTGATATGGTCTCCTATTATAACCTATAGCCTTTTTTTCTCAATCATTTTGTGTATCCAATATCTACAGTACCCCTTTCTTTCAGAAACACATTTCTGTAAAGGTACTTTGATAACTTTGACTATGAACCATTTTATCTCTGGTTTGCACAGAATTTCTCTCTGAATTTATTACATTGTGGATCAGAAAGGTGGCTTGCAAAAATTCATTAGTAGTGCAGGAAACTACTCAGATTCAGCTAACTGTAGTAAAACCAGAAGGAATCAAATACATAATTATGCTTAAATATGTGTTTGAGTGCTTTCCTGAATTGGCAATTCAAAGCTTACCTTATTTTCCGATTATAGGAACATTTTTGGGGTCAAGAGTTGAATGGAAATTTGTCACATCTAGAACCATAAGGTAAAACTGGAAATGACATGAACAAAATATTGTGGGTCAATCTTAACACTACATAAAAGAAAGACCTTTTCAGAATTATCATCATGTTTTTCAAAACCACTAAATGCACAATAAGGAGATGGCACACAAATGTCCTTTTATACATCCTACTGTGCAAAAAAAATCACAGCATGATGCAGTGAGTTGCATTGTTCAATTTCCCATCTTTCACTAATACTTATTTTTTTAAATTATAGGTACTAGCTTTTGCAAGTGTGCAGTCTGGCTACTAGTGAATGGTTTTATTCAGTAAAACCCAATAGTTAATAGCATACAAATAATGGCTGAACTAGTTGCTGATCATAAAATTATTATAATGGAATTTATTTTTAAAAGTAATTTTAATATATTCTTGTGTGTTGTTTACTTATGTTGCCTCACTTATTCTCAGAGAGAACATGTATTTATAATCATAATTTGTCAGTTGATTCAAGGTTAAAGACAATGGTGATTACCAAAGAACATTTGATTTTGCAAATATAACGTGCATTATATATATATATATTACTCTCTTTTTACATCTTTCTAAATCAATTGGTGATAAACAGTGATGAGCATTACTACTTGTGACAAATCAGTATGTTTCTGTGTTCTTTGAAATATTCAGTAGCCTAATTGTCACTTTTTTGTTGTTGTTGTTTGAAATACCAGATGTCCCTGAAATCCTTTTGGAATGAATCAGTGTTCTACTAGAGCTCCATTGTTAGAGTTTTTGAGTGAATTTTCAATACAGACCATGAAGGATTAGATAAACATATGCCACCACTGCTTATAGAAATTTTACATAAAATTTTCTACGCACTGTTTAAAACTTCCCAGTTTTCTCTCCTGGATTCCTTGAATATTAAAATACATGGAGTGAATCAAATCACATCTAAAATAAGCAGGGAAGAAAGTTTGAAGAACATGAGGTATGCAAACATTATTGTCATTTGACCATCACACTTCACAGGAAATAGGCAAAGTCAATCTTCATAAACCCGAATGTATTTTGTCTCCTTAACATCTAGTTTTCCTAGAGCAAGAGGGAATGTATGACTTTTATAAAGTGACAACAAACAGGGTTACATATATTAGAACACATACTTTTTCGTTACATTTCATGTTATGCCCTTCTGTACAGCTTTGCCTATTTCCTTTACAATCCATCAGCCACACTTTTTCTATAACCTTTTGAAGTAAAACACAAAACATTAGCTAAAGAAATTACATTATATAAAAAGATACTATTGGATCAAAGACCCCCGTTTTTAATTTACTTTGTGTTGACACAGATTTCTATCTGCTATCACTTTTCCTTATCAGGCTGATGAAATAGAATTTGTGCAGTATATATATAGAAAATTCACTGAATAGCTATCTGTCATAGTCAGAAAAGGTGCTATCTGTCATCAATGGAGACTTTATTTACTTTTAAAAGTGTTTGCTCATATACAGAATATCAGCCATAGTGTCCTTGTCCTTTGATTTGAAGAGTGCAGTTATTAGAAATGACGGAATGAGTACTAAATAACCTGCCTTTCTGCTCACAGATATGCTTTTGAATACCCAGTCTGTACACTGAACTAAATCTCAGGAGCGGAAACAGTCCCAGAAAATATGAAGTATTTATTCAACAAGATAATAAGGTAGTTATGTAATTTTAAGCATGTTTGTACCATTTCTAAAAGAAAGAGGGACCATGCATTTCATAAACTTTACCCTTTTCTGTTAAGTATTTTATCTTAGTATCTTAAATCCTTCTGTTATATGACATGTTACATGTAAAACTTCACAAAACAATTTTTAGTTTTAACATTAGTTTTTCCAAACTTAAATTATGGTTAAAAAAACCACTATCTGGGTAGTTCTTCTAGCGAATCTTAGTGGCTAAGAAGTAATGGGCTTGAAGTGAAAAAGTTCAGAATACCTTAATACATTTTTTTTGTCACTGGTTTATAACTGTGTTCTCTTTGAAAGAAGAAAATTAAAGAATAGAGGTAATATGTATTTTTGTAGAAAATATTCAGGGTACTGTGAATCACAAAATTCCCTTAAAATTAATGTCATGTTCTGTAGAGAAATACTGTTTGAAAATATATTTATTGAGCCTGCATTGAGGTTCCACTTTCTATGCAAGATACAATGCACAGTTTCCTTTTTTTTTTTTTTACCTACAGCACATTTAGACTGAATAGAGCCCTGCACAAAATGTGGTCATATGAAGAAATCTACTTAAAATGAAGAGAATTCCATGCTGAGTGTTCTCTGGCTGTACATTTACCTCATATTTCTGATATGTCAGATAAGTGTTTTTTCAAAAACTCTACTCCAAAATTAGAGGTTTAAAACTCTTATATTCTTAATATAGTCTGCATTCCAAGAGAAAATATTATTTAAATTTTGAAAAGTATTAACTGTTTCATCTTCACTCCCAGACCCAGAGTGATTTATTTTAAGTATTAAGGACATCCTAAGCATGAGCAGAAATATTAAAAAGGAGAACCTCAGCATATCAAGAACCTCAGAAATTGAAGTTTACTTCACAATATCTTACATTTGAAACTGTCCAATGATGATGAAGTACAACTGTTATTTTAGAGGGCCCATTAACATGGAAGCAGTAAACCTTGATGAAGAAATCACTGGGCTAACAATACATTAGATAAAAACTAATTAAATGAAGGAGGAAACCCAACCTCTCTCTCAAATACCATGATGACATAAATATTTGGTTTCCATAAAAGTGCTAGGACATATTAAATCACCTAATGCTTTAAGTGATCGTGTCTAACATGAGATTAAATGTGTACAGGTGACAAAAATAACAAAGTGTGAAAAGTATGCTTTCACCCCTATATGACTCTGCTATATATTAATCATTACACAGCTGGAAGCACAAACTGTGCGAAACTAGAAATGACATGGACACATTCTTGGTAATTGGTGTTTCTGGTTCCTGGAAGAATCCCTTTAATGTATTTTTGAGGAAGATGCTCCTCTTTGGGTCATATTGTTTCCTGCCATCCAAGTGATTACAGCATTGGCCACAGAAGTGGCAATTCAATTCTAGTGTGAGCAGTTCTTCATGGCAACTACTGGCTACCCTTCTGGTCAGGACTGAGGACATTTCCCTTGGTTACATGAAACAGCACAAGTGACAGCTGCTTTTTGAAGGAAAACCTGCTATATATAAATTAAGATCTACTGTTTGCCTTCAGCAAGGAGAAATCTGGAGGGTAGATTGCAAATATCCAAAGTAGCGCCATGGCCTTACCCAGACTAATGGAGTTCCGCCATTGGCTTCATTCTGCAAAGGTAAGGTCCAAGATTTCATTCTGCATGTGCACTGCAAGAAACATGAACAAAACTCTTGGATTAATACCTTTGTGAAGTAAAGTTACTTGTGAATCTGAAGAGACAAAGACACATAAGTAAATATAGGGTAAATTTCACCCTACCACAGAGTTTCTTGCACAGTGAAGGAAGGATTATTCTTTATAGATATGGCCCACATAGTGTGCTTATTTGTTTATCAGGATTTAACAAAGTAGTTTTTTTTTTTTCCACCAAATGTAGCTGAACAAATGGCATTACAGAAGTGATAAGGGAGAATGGGGCACTGAAATTTAAAAAAAATACTATCCCACTTAGCAAATAAAAGACAAGAAAATTAGAAGTAACATCACTGTCAAATAATTGCAGTGATCAGCCAGCTTGGCATGATTACTAACTCTTTTCCTAAGGAAAGAAACAATTAATTGCAAAACAAAATTCAGAAGAGTACCACAGTGTACCCTGTAGCTCTACGATTACCATTTAGGTCTAAGAGTACTACAGTGTAATCTTTTGCTCTAAGATTATTTTCTTTGGAATGGATTTTAAAATAAGATAATTTCAAATTAAACATAAATGGATGCTATGATTCTGGATGACAATAAAAAATTAAGGGAACTCAAACTCTAGCGGCAGATTCTTAAAAAGATTATGAACTGAACTATCAAGGGGTACTGTACAGCTCTGAAAAAATTAGAGGAGTGATCTTGGGATTTTTCTGATGTATGAATAATAAAAGTAGTGGTATTCATTGGAAAAATGGACTCATCTGAGATATAGTTTTTTTTCTGGCTACTGTACATGCAACACCATTATATTCCAGAGGTGGTGTGAGCATTTTGTTCTAAGTTTGGAAAAGCCACAAGGAAAACACAATTATGTTGGGATCCATATGGCATTTGGGAAACATCTATGTCTGAACTAGTCCCCCAGAGCTCCCTTCCTAGTCCATGGAGGACTATCACTTCTGAACTGAGATATGGCAAAGTGAGCGACTATTGGAAATCAGATTAACCTGGCTTTTTCAATGAATATAAAGAGAGCTTAAAATACTGTCTCAGGTACAGACGTCCACAATGTAAACCTCTGAAGTTAGGAAAAATGGCTCTTTCCCCTACAACTTTGATACCATCTATTCAGCTGCTTCCATCTGTGTGCCCCTCCTTTCTTCTTGCAGAAGTTGGTCATTTGGTGCTATCTTGCCAAACACTAAACATTTGCTTTTGATACTCAAACCCTTTATCCAGAAAGGAAGGTCTTGCACTCACCTATCAGCATGAAAGAACTGAAAGAAAAACGAAAAAAGATAAGAGAGCTGAAAAGAGGAAAGAAAAAGAGAGGTGGTATATTTTTCTGGTGCTCGTGACTACCTCTTCCTTTCCATTATTCCTAAATAATGTACAGGTAACAAATGCTAGGAGCAAAGTGATAATTGAATAAAGACAAGTAATATGGCTGTCATGGATGCTTTTCTTGATGCCATACAACTCCTTACTGATCATGCAGCTCTCAACTATACAGTCTTTGCTCAGGGAAGTAGTCTGATTTTTCTGAGTTTCTACAGTTTTTATATCTTTATGAGCACATGGGTAATGCCAGTGTGCTTGAACCACCAAACCACATCACAGAATTTTTTTAGATGGGCCATGTTTGGGTTGTGTGTTGTTCCTACAGGCCTCTTACATAAATAGTCACAGTTCAATGACCATGAACATTCCTGCACATGCTGGTTTTATTAGTACTATGAGTCATTAATATAACATTGATATGTGAAGGACCTGCTTCGTCTACAACATATCTTGAGGAAGAGAACTCACTGCAGAAAATCTTTCTCATTCTACAACTGGGCTGGCTTGCCTTCTGGTCAGAAAAAGTAATTCTGACTTTGTGGTGAAGTCGGGGAAACTGGCAAGTGATCCCAGTAATTAAACAAGAGTGGACTGGGCATGTTAGTTGAGAACTACTAACACAACCAGAACAAATCTGGGGCTTATCAATATTGACTGTTTGCATGATTTTGGGGCAAGATGAGAAATGGTGCTTGTTGGTTGTTTTCATTGGTGGAAGGTTTTTTTGCATGGAGAGCTTGATATTTTAAAGGATTATCTCCCAATATAATGTAGTTTATTTCTAACACTATGAAATTATAAACATGCCCTTTATAAAAATATAGGATGTTGTGGTGCTTTTATCCCTATGCCAGAGGAATAACCGTCACTTCGCATGTAAAGTGGTTGGGCCCAATTCTCGACTCTCTCTCTTGAAAAGCTGAACATACTTCTCCTGCTGACAAGATGCATGTACCAGTCAGCAACCTGGAGGTTTTTCTCAAGTGGAAGTGAAATACCATTTTGTCCTCTAACGAACTTTTATGCTAAAAAATGTGAGATTCACTAGAAACTGTTAAATAAAATAAAGGGATTGCTGGTTGGGATTACAAAGGGATGTAAAGGGATTACATGATTGCCCATGTAAAGAGTTACAGACCTACGTTCACTATCTTCTTAAGAAATTGACCACCAAATAATATATAAAAATCAAGAGAATTCATAACTTCAATAAAAAGTAATATTTCTGATTAAAATACATATACTGTATGCATGAATAAATGTTTAATTTTATAAAGGGGTTGCCTTGGTTATATTTTTGTCATAACTGACATGCATTAGCCTCAGTTCACTTTGGTACACAAAGCGTGACACTGGCATAAAACTCATGTAAAAGCAAATAATCATGCCCCTTGATTTCTCTAATTTTAACCTATTAACTCAGTTCCCTATTATCTTTTAAAGTTTGCATTTGCTTATTGACCAGTGGTACAGCGAATTTAGTCACACAACAGAAATATGTGTCTGAAAATTAAATCATACTCATATGCCACTGAAGTAAAGCCTTATTAAGCAGGGAAATAGAACAATAGTCCATAACCTTCAAGTGTTCTAGCTGATTCTATAACATTTTCTATGGCTGTTAGGACTAATGTCTCTCTACCATCTCAGAACATTTTTATAGCATTGATTTTACTATTATTATTTTATGGTCAATAAACTTTTAGTATTTTTTTAACAATTACATGTGATTTTCTTGAACAATAGATAGTCTCCCAGGGAAAGGAGGCTTTAAACAACTCTGAATGTGTCACATACCAGTGAGATATAGAGAGTCTATTATGTAGCGATTTCATTTCAGTATGCACTAGGCAGAGACAAGAGCATTTTGTTTGATTAATATCATGCAAGATCTTCTATCAAAATATTAATAACTTTTAAATAGGCGTTTCCACTTAGTAAATGAGATATCATCAACTTTCTCTATTGCCAACACTGCAGTATTTATCTGTTTCTCTGGTAATAGTAGCTATAACTCGATGACCCTAAAGAAATAAAACATGCATATGACAAGACAAGGGAAAGGTTTGCAGTCTATACATCCACAAAGATTTCTATGTTGCATTTATTGTCTTAGTTACCTAGGAGGACTAAAATTGAAAGATGACATAAAACTCAGCAATAAGTTTTGAAACTTATTTTTAGTTTTAAACAAACAGACAGTCTAGAGACTGTCCCCTGGAAGTCATCTTTCCAAATCTCTACAGAAATGCTGTTAATATAATACTCTGCATTGGGAAGAGAACCTAATAATAAAAACATAATTACCCTTAAATTTACAAGCCACATATCTTCAGAATTCACATGATAATCTCCTTGCTTCAAATTATGTATGCATTCAGAATCTGGGATTTGATTGAATATAATTAAAATTCAAGGAAGATGGGCTTTTGATTGTTTAGATTACATGCATCAGATCACTAAACACCCAGGAAAGAGGAGAGTATTTCGACTGAAATAACAGTCTTGTCACAACAATAAAAAGCTATAAACTGTTTATTGAATTTTGTCTGGAAATATGAAGGTCTATGCGCACCTCAGTAACGTGTAGTTGGTATGCAGATCCCAGAAATGAGAAGATGGCCTGTAACAGCCTTGCAATGCAAGAACTATTCCGATGTATTTGGGACACAAGTCCCAGATTTTCATCCAGAACACTACAACAGCAGAAGAAGAGTCTGGTGATCCAGATCCTCATATTTGGTTTCATAATGGTTGGTTGCTGATACTCAGAAGTGTCAGTGGTTGGTTGAGAACACCTAGAAATGCTTGGGATTAACCAAGTGAGTGTCTCTGCCCATAAAGCTGTGTATTGGGTGTTCTAGGCATGCTCTGAAACTTCACATGCTGTCAGTGTCTGATGAACCAAAGGCAAAAAACTTTCATTTAGAATAGCTATCCCTGAGGATTACACATCAGTTCCAAAAGAGTGGGTTCAGTTCACAGGAGAGCCAATGAGGATTCTACATTAAACTGTCTTTGTCCAAGGAAAAGACCTTATGGCACGGGACAGAGAAAGCATGTTTAGAGCTCATTGCTGGGAACATTCTACGGCAGATTTGGATTTTGAACCCATGCTGACATGGTGTCGGGGTTTAACTCCAGCTAGCTAAATACCACGAAGTTGCTCTCACAAATCCTCTGCCCCTCCTCCAGCAGAGGAGGAGAA
>NW_010243005.1:15783-41822 GCF_000690775.1 Eurypyga helias | reverse complement strand
ATCTTTTACTTCCTCAGCTATGACTGAGAAGAGCTATAAAGCAATCCAGCTTTGTATGCATTTATATGTATTTAGAAAAATGTTTATATATCCTAATTAAGTTTCTGTAGTCCCTTCAAGTTTCTTCTATAGGATTTCTTCTCATTCATGAACAGTTACATAGCCATTGTTAAAGCTGATTACACACCAAACAAAGCATCTGAGCGTAGCTATAAAACCTTTACACGAAGCCACGATCCGACACAGGATCTGCGTGGCTCATTAAGAATCTGAGAAATTACCCTGCAGAAATGTGACAGTTTTACAGAATATTATTTGTGTAAAAAGCATTTTTATTGAGTTTTTTTAAATTGCACAGGCATATAAACTGCCAATCAAAACTGCCTGTAAAGAACGAGTGAATGAGATGCTGGTGAACAGGCACACATTACCAAGACAAGGGCTGAGCAATCACAAGTGGCAGCCACACAACAGCATCTGAGGCAAAAGATACTTTTTCTACGGGCGATACCATTTCTCATGACTATCACCAAGTCTGTTTCCACCCCTAGCGTCGAGGAGTTCATTCACAGCTTAAAGAGCCTCAGAGGATGCTTTTATAAGGATGATTTTGCCCAAGCAAAGTAGGAACCTAAGTTCAATGTTGTTTGTCACCGATTCCCATGGGGTCAGGGGAGACCAGAGAGCCTCGCTTGCTCCAGGCAACAGGCTGGTACTGAGTATATGAGGACTCAGACCATTAACTTCAAAATTAATTTGTACAGGACACGTTAAATAAAAGTCAGAACCACCCTCCGTATAATGACGGGGGAACTGGTTATTTGGACCAGGCAGAGCAGCTGATGTTGTAGCTGCTCATTTTGCCAGAGAAATAACTTTTGACAAGAGTTTTGTATGTGTTGCCTCCTTGTTTTTAGAGAACTCACCTACCCGAAAAGGCAGCCAGCTGAGTACCACTCACACACGGTATCTTAGCTGCATCCCAAACAAACACACCCTGTGAGGTCCTGCCCCCTCCCAGCAGGTCAGCACCCCTCACACAAACCAAGTCACTCTGCTACATCACATCTCCTTCTGCCAACCCACACGTGTGCTGATGGAGCTCCTTCCTCCAGCAGCAGTGACACTCTCACACAAGACACTTCACGTGTCCTCGGCCACAGATGATCTTTCAGTGCCACCTGCGCCTGCTAGCCAAGGTCAAAGCACGATGGTCCCCAAGACCCCCTCAGCTGACCTACACCCAGCAACGTCTGAAGCAGCAGAATTACCCAACATTTCCATCAGAGCAGTTATCCGCAACAACAGTGTGAAGGCAAGGGAGTTCCAGGGAACAGCAAAGGGGACACCAAGCGCTCTGCTGTTGTGGGAATAGCTGTCAGTTAAGTTGATATAAATATATATTCTGGTAAGGACTGGAATTTCAGGCGGTGCAGAACACGTGTGCAAGCTCTGTCCCGCTGCCTGCGAGCCAGCTTGGTCACCACGTCTATGACGGAACTATCCCAGCTTCAGAAAACACGCTGCAGTGAGCTCGCTCACGGTTTCACTTCACTTTAGTATTAGGAAGGAAAAATCCCACATTACGTGGCACCGTGTGTGAAGAAATGGGAGACAAGGAGAGAGGAACACGGGAACCGCCACATCTCTTTTTCTGCTGTGATTTGCTATCTGCTCTACCCAGCAGATACAGTCTGTCCAGTAACTTTCTCAGGAAGACTCAGGCAGGTGGTAGGGAACTAGCAAGATAAAAATCACCTATGCAGTTTGTCTGCCTTCTTCACTACCGCTGCCAGCTGGAAAGCTCTCTTCTCCACTTCATACACCCAGACAACCCTTTTAATAGTAACCAATATTGACACAACATATCTAACACTTCTACTGCCGATAATTAATCTTTGATGTGTTAACACTTTCATTTTAAGTCACAGCATTCTCAAAATGCTCCTATCCTATCCTGACGTAACCAACTAAGAATAAACCCACAATCACGATAAATCATTTAACAACCTCCCACTGACATACGAGGTGCCCCCAGGCTTATAATTTATCTTAAAGTGTTAATCCAATATTTAAAAAAAAAAATGTTAAAATATATGAATGATTGTACAGCGAAATAGCAAACGGCAGTAAATCAGAGAACATCAGCACTTCTGAAGAGCACCCCAAGGGCTGCTCAGCTTACCTGGGAGTTAAGCAGGATTGCAGCACGAGGCTTGTCAGTTCAAATCTGACCCAGGTTGGTTGTAAGCAGATTCAACCCCTTCCATGTCAGCTGAAGCCCATCCAACCATCAGAGAGAAAAGCAAAAAAGATCCCAAAGAGGAGAAGGAGGGGGTGGGGTTTTTTCTTTTGCCGGTGGAGTCGAGGTCTAAAACACTCCCCAGCTGTGTACAAGCTTGTAGCCATCATTAATAGCATTATGAACTTGGATTTAACAAAACCCAAGTTTAAGCTGAGATTCTTATAGAAGTAGCCTCTAAATTCTGTGTTACTAAGAGAAAAAACAAACAAACAAAAAACCAAGAACAGTAAAGCATGTGGCTTTTTTAATTAAGAACAAATATAGTGCATTTCACTGAAGGCACAATATCCAGGCACAGCTCACTGTGCCACGCAAAACTGTCCTAAAACAAGTAGATATCCACATACATTAAACTCTACTCTGAAAGCACAGCCATTCCTGCACTCCAAGAATGTAAGTTAGCTCAATTGTTTCAAACCAAATTTTCTCTTAAAGATCAAATTTTAAAGCTTATATTTTTCAAAGATACTTCTGATCTGTTTTATTTCTGAACATCAGGAAACCAGTTAACTCCTGTGTCACAACGAAGTGACTTCATTATAATACCTACCGCCTTCTGCAAAGGATATTATTTGAAAGTTTGGAGGATGAGGTATTCTTTTGCCTGGATAACGTAGTGGACAGCAACTGTAAACTTTTGAAGACCTTCTGACTGTGTATTTTGCAGAATTCTTGCTAATATTTTACATTCTATAGAAAGGTTTGTCTGAAGATTTCGGAAGACTGCACAGCACAGCATCCATCCACTCAGTTTTTCTACCAGCCTTTGCTCACCAGAGTCCCAAAGCAGAAGCAGCATTAGTTATCTGAGAGGTGTGAGATCTGCTTGGGTATTTACTGGGTTTTTTTAGAAAAACGGGTTTAAGAAGTCGCTGTTCAGGGGCAGCTGCACTGTACAGAATTAGTCATCTCAGTGACGGATTTCAAACGTGAAGTTTGGCTACAAACTCGAGAAGCCCACATACAGCCCTCCCCAAGCAATCCTGGCAAACCTTTCCTTTTCTTTGAACACCACATGCTAGAGACGAAACAAGTCACAACCAGGGATGCCAAGTTAATTGCCTCCCTTATCTGTAAAAGTTCTCCACTGCTGCTGCCTTTCAAGAGGCAACTAAGAGCTGGCTCTTCTAAGGCCACCACCTCTCTTCAGTCGGCTAGTGCAGATACACCGCACAAAAGAAACATTTAGTGACAGAGTCTCTCAAACCGTACAAGTAGATTAAAACCCTTTTTAGAAATGCCACTGTACTACTCTTCCCATCTCCAGGCTTTGCCTCTTCTAGTCATTCTCCCGCCTTCATTCTGACTTTCCGCGTGTGCACTGCTTCTGGGTTTCGTCTCATTCTGGCCTTCGTCTCATTCTGGCCTTGAATAAAGAGTGATATTGCCTGCAGAAAGCTGAAGCTAAAGTGAGAATGTATCAATGAATTCTTTCCATATTTTATTATTTTTTTTAGGTCTTTCACAGAAATGTTGGAGCGTCAATGTGTTTCCAGTGGCACTGATGGCAATACCAAGCTCTTCCCAACTTACGACAGATGAGCAGAGTCATTTAGCACAGAGGCCAACTCGCTCTTGAGGCTCCCTGTTTTCAGATTAAGGCAGGGCAGCAAGGACAAACCTTACACATAGCCCTACATACATCTCTTTCTTGCACTCATAAACCCGCAACCCATTTGCAAATGCTCAGTATTGTGTGGAGAATATTTTTATTCCTTCTATGTCTTTTAATCATTCTATAATTCTGTGTTGGGATCAAATTAATTACTAACATCTGTCAAATCACTGAAGGTCCAAAAGAGGACGTAGAACACCTAAATGTTCCATGTTCTTTTGAAACTACTATTTCCTCTCCGTCAAATTCTACGGGACTTCTCACATAAGAGGAGATGGGGAAAAACTACCCATGAGCTCCAAGCGCTTTACAGTATAACACACTTAGCTGCCACCTCTGCAGGAATTGCCAGTGCAAGTGACAGAACAAACACTCTTTTCTCTGGTTTCAGAAAAACTACTGACACCAAGATTTTATTATCAATCATCTTTTTCCTAAAAATAGTCCAGTGTATAATGTGTTTAAGTAGTACTGCCTGCAACAGAGGAATGTGTTTTACAGACTCTGTGCTTTATGACTGAAAGATGACTTGCTTTTTAGATTTCAAACTTAATCTTTTCCAGAGGACCTTTATATAATAGAGAAGAAAACACCATCTGATTTTTACTAGACAAGCTAAACAGATTTCCCTTGGAAAGAATAATTTTACTCAGACTAGCTTAGCATGAAGGCATATGTGCTACTGTTTATGACTAGAGCCTCAGGTCCTGGAATTATGTTCAGATTCTTAACTCCCCCAAAAATATCCACAACTCACACCTATACAGTAACTTAACGTATGTTTTACATGTGTATGTTGTACACTGATACAACTATAAGCAACTATGACATATATAATGGATATGTGTGTATATATAAATACAAAATCTTACACAAACCAGCCCATACACACAAACTTAGGCCGAGTTCTGTTTTCTGCCATTCACCCAGCTTCAATCACGATGAAAAATGCAATTAGACTGGCCATCTTCCCCTTTCAGGGTCTACCATTTCCCATATGAAAGAACAACTATTCCTCTGGTATAGTCAATGTGCACCAGACAGGGAAGAATCAAGTCTCCCAGAAAAGAGCATTTTGTTTGTTTCTAGTCAGTCTTACAGGTCTGGAAGTTTAGATGTTTATCTACACTTCATTTCTGCATTTGCTCAGATTCACTCACATATCTTCTTATCCACTTACCATACAATCACTGGCTAAGTAAGATGAGCTTGCCTTTCTTTTAATAAAATTAGTTCAATATTTAACATCATGAAGCTAAATCCTGGAATTGCAGACAGCAGACTGGCCTCATTTATACCTTTGCTGTAACAATTCAGAACCCAGTTCCATCTAAATCTACTGCAAACTAAGTTTTCAAGCAGCATGTGAACAATAATATTTTCAAGATAAACACTGTTTCCATTACACAAAGACTTACCTTACATTTCTGTAAAGATTAATCACCCGAGAAATCCACACACACATAAAAAATTTCCTCTGGTACACTTATAAAGAATGGCTATTAAAACCAGATCTACAACTTCTATTGCTACTACTCATAACTTAACATCTTTTCATTAGTTTCAATCACATTTAGTGCTGGCAAAAAGCAATTAACTATTAAACAGTAGAAGTCCTCTATGTACATAACAGGCCAATTCTATTAATGTGTGCCAGCCACAGAAAGGCCAGATGATCTTTGTGTTTGAGGAAATCCTCCTGACCCACAATGCAATCTCTAATCTCTGCTCAAATTTTAAAGAAACAGTTGATGCTACTCCAGGTTTGTGACTATAAACTGATTTCACAGCATGTTCAAATGGTCATAACTCTGGAACATGTTGTAAGGGTCTGGATCCAAACTTTCTGGGAACAGAAACATCTCTGTGATACTGGACAGCCAAAAAGTTACAGAGAATTAGATGAGAAAAGCCTGCTATAGTATTAGGAAAATAAAAGACACTGCTGGGGGCTGCAATAACATCATATAATAAGTAACATGCACCAACATGATCCCTTTTTCTAGAAACAAACATATTTTAAAGGTATCGTACACAGTGGTGATACTGACATACTGAAATGCATTCCATTAGAAGCAGATGCATCCAACCTAGAAGAGACATCTAGCAATATTTGCAACCACATCTTCAAACTTGAAGAAGTACAACGACATCATGTTAATTAGCTCATACCACAATCATATTGGTGAACATTTCTACTGCAACTGAGTGATGGTGCTGCAGAAGCACGTATGGTGAAGCCTACATACATGTATACGCACATACGCACACCACCCGTGGAGTCTCCATCCTTGAATTTATTCAAAACTCAACTGCACAATTTTGCCTTGAGCAAACTGTAAATTTTCATATCAACTGCATAAAATACAAATACTGCAAGATACATGAAACAGTTGCATACAGATAGGGCAGGCAAACCCTAAGCCATTCTCTGTCAAAAGGCAAGAATCAGACTTAACATTCTAAAATATTAAGGGTGAGAGAGGATATGCCAACGGCACAGGGGTGGGTTTTTTCCTGTAGTGTGTTTTTTAAATGTGTGCAATTCTTTCTGAGATAATTCTGGCCCTTTCTGTAACTGAAAAGGCGCTTTTAAATGGGGTCAATAGCCTGTAAGATGTTACCATTGTATTTCAGCAGTTGTATGAAGAAAGTCCTGATAAGGGTGAACAGGACAAAAAGGAAATGGGCTTTAAAAGAATTCAGAACTTCAACAAGCTTAAAAAAAAAAAATCCAATTCACCTTCATTCAAAAATATCCAACTCCTTTCAGAATGAATACCGGTATCTCTTGACTCCCTAGTGTATACTATAGACAATGCCAGAAGAATTTGTCTCCATAAAGTGCACATATACTATACGTACGTTAAGAGACCAAGATCTCAAACAGAAACGCACACGATCCGTCTCTCAAATAGCCAGTCACACACCAAACCAAATGTTAACCAACGCAAACCAATTGCCTGTATCTTGTGTCACATGTGACTTTAGCCCAGACCACGGATAGCCTCCTACAAGTTTAACTCCAGCACAAGCAGAATAAATAGAAACTAATGGATACAAGCGTTTGATGAAATCAGACATACAGGAAAGCCTAAATTTTTTCTCAGTGCCACTTTTTTGAATTGGAAAAAAATAATCTACAGGAGTTACAAATGTAAAGGAAAATGAGGTCAAAATAATTGTGAAGCGGCTTCGGAAGAAGTATTATCTTCTGTCAAATCCAATTCTTTAGCGGCACAGGTAGCTGTGGAGACAGCAAGCAATTAACTCTCCTCTGCAAAACTGCCGGTTGAGAAAAACTTTGTTCTGCTGTAGTGGTACTGACACAGACAGCTAAGAAGTTTCACCAGGAATAGCCCGCTGCAAACGTAAAAACGACACTGAAGAAGCCAGCGTGGAGGCCAACTACTCCCCACAGCTAAGCGTCTGGACAACACATGTGCAGCAGACGTGTGAAGTCATGTATGAACCCACTGGATTAAGTTCTCTGCAACTCTACGTAATCTATCGATGCTTAGAAATAGCTGAGAAGGTAGCTTCTCTCTCCCTCTGATCCTATACAACAAGCCATTCAAAACAGCTTCTCCCTCCTAATGACATCTGAAAATGACACACAGCAGAGCCCGAACCTACCCAATAACCCAGGCAGGAGGTGCACTGCCTGTGGCAAGACACTGAGTGTACTCAGCTCGTTAAAACCCTCGTTGAACCACAGAGACAGCACAAATCAGTCCATTTTAAGATGTCCTCTGCAAGGAAGGGTAATTTGCCAGTAATAACAATGGGCTTCTCCCCTTTCCTCCCAATCAGCAGCACCCATTAATTATTTTCTTGTGGAGTTTTACTGGTCAGTGCTCCCAAAACAGCCCTTGGCTGTGGTCTTGATCCAATTCACATTAAAAAAGTACAAATCTGAGTTAGATTTTCTTCCTTTCATAGTTGTAGAAGCAGGCAGAAAGAAGTTGGAGATTAAACATCTGAGTGCTGTGGGAAATAAATGAAATCTCTCAGACGTGACCTCCTCTCAATGCCAGAGAAAGTGAAGATAGCAAACTGCAGCATCAATTTTTAAAAGCTCTTAGGACATAATTTAAAGAAATACAGACCAGAACCTCAGGCGTCTGCTGCAGGACAACCGCCAGAAGAGATAAGGAAAATTTAAGGACACAGGCATAAACAAAACATATGGAGGAAGAGTTAACACCATGTTTCTAGAAAGAAATCATGACTCATGAGCTACTAGAGTACTTGGAAAGAGTCACAGAGCATATGGACAAGAAATATGTGCCTTATATAGTCTTGTTGGATTTCCATAAGGCTTCTGATCACATATATCAGTGAAAGTTCTTATAAAAGTAACCTGCCAGGGGACAGAAATACACAAGTTGAATTGGCTGAATGTTCAGAAAGGATTGATACAAAAATAAGCCCATCATCTAACACAGGAAGCCTCCAGCGTGGTCTCACTGCTCAAGCAGCAGTCCTGTAGAAGAAACATAGCACAGATTTCTGCTAAAGGCTGAACCTTTCCCCATATCCCTAAATCATCTACAAAAGAGGTGAATACCAATATGACACCGTCTGCTTACGTTAATAAAGCATCCATAACAATAAAACCATAACTGTGAAGAGGGTTCTCAGAGTGTTGAGTGACTGATAGAAAAAACACTCCAGACTGATCACTGTGAAGTAGAGCACGCAGAGAAAGATGATCCTAACTTTTTACATGCAGAGATTGCAAAATTGCTATTACCACTCAGGAATGAGATTTTGAAGTTAGTTGCCAGATCTGCGTAAACACACCAACTTACTCTTCATTAGCAATTAAAAAAGAAAAATCAAATGAGATGCTAGGAATTATTAACAAAGGAATAAGTATGCTCCCTTTTCTCTCCATCACAACAAAGCTGTCATATCCTAGAAAAAGTACAGAAGGCAGCAAAGACTATCAAAGAAATTAAACGTTTTCACTCAGCTAACTACTAAATACAGCAGTCCTGCCTCCGAAGTAGAGACAGCTGAGAGTATGATGATGGTCTTGAAGATACTCAAAGTCATGGAAAAGTTAGACAGAAAACAAGTATTCAGTAGCTCTCATAATACAAGAGCCATGGGATTTCAAATGAAATTGCAGCATGTAATTACATTGTAGAACTCGTTGCCGTAGGATATAAGTTTGCAAAGGTTCAGAAATGAAGTGGATCACTAGAAGAGTGAGGGAAGTGTTACTGTGGGCTTATCCTGCTCTTAATTATTTTTCCCAGGCATCTGCTTGTGCCCTGCCACAAACAAGATCTAGGTTTGGAAAACAGTTTGAATTAGGCTATAATGGGTCAGACCAGTGTACTATGGCCCACTTCACAACACGTGAGGATTGCACTCTGTAAGGGATTTAACTTGGATGAAGCACTACAGTACATTCGGAGCAGTTCACAAACAAAACCAAGCCTAGATGACACTGATTTCAACACGAAGCATTTTCATTCCTCGTATCACAATGTTGTTTTCATCCTTTGCACCATGAGAACAGTAAAAAGAAATGACTCAACAGACCCTGCCCAAGTATAAATGACACAGCCACGAAGTGCCAGAAAAGCCAGTGCATAATGGTTTTCTCCACAGCTTTAGGAAAGCTGATGAAGAAATTAACTATGATGAGAACAATAAAGGTATGATCAACCCATTTTGTCCCAGCCTGGAAAGAGTAGAGACCTAAACCAGGAGGCAATATAGTACCAACTCCAGGTTTTATGACTTCCCATACCAAGTTTTTTCCTCTTATCAAGGACTATGAACATTCCTTGGTTTATTGCTATTTGTTACTTTTACAAAAGTGTATCAGAAAACACTGCTGTTGAATTCTTAGATTACTACTTTGTTTCCAGGATTAACACTGAAGCAACAAACATGTTCTGAGCCTTACTTTAAATCTGGAGCCAGAGATAGCACCATCTGCTTTGACAGCACAGCTATGTATAGTAGATATTGTTATAAACTCCTAACAGCTTGTTCATGTTATTTATATTTCGATGAAATCAATTCAAGGTAACAATTTCCCACAAAACAGAAAAGTCTCCAGTGCCAGGCAGCCCTAGTGTGACAACTGGATAGCTGGGGAAACTAAAGCAACAAATCAAACATTTGTTTATCGACTCAAAACAAGAGTGGTAGAATAAGTAATACAACTTCATTCCTGTATTTAATAGCAAACCTTCCTCTCTGCACAGCAGCCCCATAACCTCCCAAGCAAAGGAAAGGTCTCCATGACTGTATCCTACAGTGGTATGCATCATAGGCTCCTTTCCTCTAGACCTGATCCTTCAAGCTGGTCGAGTTCTGATTACCTATGCAGAAGACGAGGGCACAGAGCAACATAACCTGGAATTCAGACACCTTGTGATTTATTTCTGGTTCCATCACTGCCCTGCTGCATTGCTCACCTTGATGAGCATGGCTTCATGTCCCATCCTCTAAACAGTGCCCTCAGTAGGCTGTAAGCCCTTTTGGGTCAAGGACTGTGTTTTTACACTCTGCAGGAACACGACTTAGCACAGCCGGCTCTCCAGCCTATGTCCAATACAACCAGGACATGATGAGGATGTAACACAGAGGGAGGAAAGCAAGGTAATGGGCCAGGGATTAAAGGTAAACAAAAAAAATCCTCTTCAGTTGCACGTGGAATGTTCCCAATATAGAAAAATTATTCCACCTGCAAGAGAAACACTGTCCAAAACTTACCAGGTAAAGAAACTTGGATGGCTGTGTAGCTACTGCACTGTCACCAGGCAGGTCCCACTGGGAGCACAGACTGTTCTGCCAACATTAAACCACATGGTAGAGCGAGTGTGAAGATCACTGAACCCTCCTGGAATTCTCTCCCCCTCCTGAAACACCTGGGCTCAATAACTCTGCATCTGCAAGGAAAACAATTCACTAGCCATTCAACTTCCTTCTTCTGGGGGGGAATACCTGATGCTCTCAAGGCAGACCCAAGCACAGCATAAGACAAAACAAGCAAGCACATCCGTTCCCCAAGCTCCAGGCATTTGCAGGACAGGCAGGCAGAAGGGGAGCAAAGCTGGCATTTTCACGAGTCGGCTCACTGTTTATTTTAATATTATATTATTTTAATATGAAGAACACAATGGAGAGTTTGAAGTATTTAGGAAAGGTCAGTATCCAGCCATATCTTCATAAAGCTAAGCAGAATTAAGAACTTGAAGAACTTTGATTTTTAAGAATTAAGAACTTTAAGAACTTTTGCCTATGACTACGGAACAAGGGACATGTCTTTTAGTGAGTTTGAAGAGGTCATGAGTAGCAAGGTGCTCATATGAAGTGGGAGTCACATATCTCGGTGCAGTTTTTAACAAGCTTATTTGTTGTTTTGTTTTTGTTGTTTTGTTTGGGGTTTTTTTAAGTATTTTCTACAATTAATTTGAGCAGCAATCTCTAAAATGGCTTTCAGCTAGAAAAAGCTTTTAAAGCAAATGTTACAAACCAGCAAATGGAAACTACTTACAAACATTCATGATTTATTCATCAACACTCATGCAAATTGAGTGTTCTCCCTAAAAATGTTGACAGACACCTAAACCAATGGAACGGTTTTCTGTGATGAGCATGTCCGACACCCTGGAGGTCAGAATGTACTCCATGCTAGATTAAAAGTAGCATGTGAATGGTCATGGAATCAGCTGACTAGTGAGAAAAAGGAACAAGAGAAAGGAAGGAACGTTTCGTCAAAAGCCTTACGCCACTCGTCCCGCCAGTAAGTACGCAGTGTGGCTATGAAAGATGGCAAAATATTGTTTGAAGATTGTTCCTTTTTATTTTTTTTTCCAAAGAAATCTGTATTTTTGACAAGACATTTCTTTACAAGAAGTGGGTCTTCACATTAGGAATGCTACAGGTTTAAACACAACAGGCCTTGACAGGAAGAGCCCTTGTGAATGGTTTTAAACCCTGACACTGAGAAAGAAGAGATAAAGCCAGTAACAGCTCTAGTGTCTTCCAGTTCATTCCCCTGTATAAATGCTGGAAAATACACACATGGAAAGAAACAAGGAAATGCTCACAAAGTCCGTGCCAGTTTCATGTCAAAAATGAGAGATTCAGAGATCTGGATTTTCCTGTGTTCTTTAAGTAAGCCCTAGGAGACTCCGTTTTCCTTTCTTTTTCAGACTTAATAGGCTTCTGAGGGACAGCCTCAGGAAACCTTCTACAGCAAGTAAGGAATTTGATTACATTACTGTTAATATTTTAGGTTTAAAAGACAGGCATGGGAGCTCACTCAACCTTACTACAAATGAAGATCACAATTTGTACTGTCAACATTGTAATATCCCTTTTCAAAAGTAATGCCAATAATATAACTTTTAGATCTCTCAGATATTTATTCATACACACTGTATTTAGAACTTTTTTAAAAACTCAAATCCACTTTAATTCAGAGTTTCATTTCTTAATAAGAGCAAGGTCAAATGATAAACTAGCATATAATCAAGTTGTGCTTGATTGCATCACTAACTGCTTCTTTACAGCTGTAGCTTTATGTTCCACCGACAGATGAAACATCCACATTAACACCGTCTAGAACCAAAGCTACAGCATGACTGTCTGTTCTCAGCAGCTCAGAGAAAAGGATGTCCAGAAATCAAACTAAAGCCAAGAACCTAAATTTTCAGTTTGCAATCTCCTCTGTGAAGAGATGAGGTGATGCCTTTGATTTGAGTACAGACTAATCCTCAGTCTCAAGTCAATTTACTCAAGGGCATTAAATGCTTTGAAAGAAAGGTATTTATACCCACACACACCAAGTTCCCGCAGTCGCATTATCGCAGTGCCTTGTGTCAGCACGTGCAAAGAAACACACACTACATGGGCGTAGCGTAATCAGCTAATGAAATGATACCGCTCCTATTTTGACTGTATCAGCAAGACAGCCACAGCCAACTTTTAAAGTAAGACCTGGAGTCCACACAAGTAGCCACCACAGGCTACTTGCTTCTAACGCAGCGCCCGTGTCCACAGCGAGGATTACAGCAGCACGCCTGCATCCCGCCACAGAGAAAACTACGTACAGAGCTGGTACGGAGCTCCGGGCACAGCTAAAGCAAGCACAGGGACGAGATAAAACAGTGGGATTTTACACAGTGTTCCTCACACTCTACCTCAATATATAAAATCTGCTTCTTACTGTTGAAATGGGCAGCAACACATCACCCCCCGTGGCCCACAGGAACCAAAGGTTATCTGGCACGTCAGGGAAAAGGCACGTTTTCAACATTTACAGTAACTGGGGCCTTTAAGCTGCAAGTACTACGTTAGTCATCTCCATACTGGAAGACTTTTCCCGTGCAGCTCAACATCCAAATTACATTAGGCAGTGGCAATTAGAGCAAACACCAGGCCAACCTTCAGCATCACGAGGTTTGCAACAACTCTTCACAACATGCTCCAGCTCATGAGTTTTGTTTCCTGTAAATTTAAACATACTTCACCTTCCCCACCTCAACGGTATCAGATTTTAGAGGATTTTCAAAACACCTGCCATCTATTTCAGCAATGGAGAAGTGAGTAAACCTGTGAATTATACATATGGGCTGCCTCTGAAATAGTACTTACACCTGAAGATAACCAGTAACTCAGTTTTACAGAAAGCATCCCTTTTCCCCCTTCACCTTCCTGTCATCCCTTTTCCTTCCCCTCACCCCTCCCAATTCTCCTAAAATGAATACACATTGAATGGATAAAGCAGTTGAATTCATTAACATTTAAGTTAGTTCTTCCAGATAGTTATGCCTTATATAGAATAGGCAATGAAGTGAGAGTATTTTTAAATGCGAACTGCTGCAAGCCTGAGAGTCCTCTGTTTTATTTTGAGAGCAGTCTAAAATGCAAATATGGCAATGCCTAGAACTCTATTGAAGTAAAAACTCATCACCTTGTGTCAAATCAAAGCTTTTCTCTTCCTCACCCTCTCAGTACGAGCATTCTTCATGTGAACTTGTGATCCAGCTAGAACACCTTGCATTTTTTACAATAATGGGTAAAAGAGTTATATAAATGCACTTTAAAGCTGAATAAAGCCTTGTAACACACAATTAGAGCTGCCAGAGTTCGCAGTGTCCAAAACATACAAAATTTATTAAATCATCAAAAACACCTTCCAATTTGCTATCACTATTCCTTCCCTTTCCCAGGCTGCATTTCACATTATCATCTTTTAAGTGCTTACATTGGTTTGCATTTTTTGTAGGACAAGAGGGAATCAAGGGGTTATGTTTAACATTTCATGCAGGGAGGTTGATACTGGAATCATCTACAGCCTGGAAGAGGTACCAAAATCCAAACTCTTCTCAGCTCGGGACTACGGTCTGACACAGACTTCCCGAGTACATCTGGGGAAGTCATTTAACCTCTCTGCCCCATTTATGCCACCTACCAGACAGTTCTAATGCTGCAAGGTACTGACATTTAAAGGGAAAAATCTGCATTACTGGAAATGTTTCAAGTTAAAAGTATTTCTCCATCTTTCAGTTCTCTGAAGGGTTGCAAAGTCTGGACTGAAAAAGGGATACTCTGGAAGCAGTCAAATGAGACCGCCTCTACAGGCAAGATTTCCACAAATAAATGGGAACTCTGGGGGAAGACACCAGACGTTAGATGCAACACATATCCTAAAGACTGCTGTAAAAATAGCAGCTTACCATGCTATACATTCGGAAAGTCACCATAGTGTTACCAAGCAAAAAAGGCCACTTTGGGACCAGTTTTCCCATAATACACACCTGTAGTTCATTTAACTGATGAATCTAAATTACATAGCCTCTCCCCTGTGATTTCAGCCTCCTTCAACTAATCCTGATTAGTCTTCCCAGCATTTCTTATTTAATGGTTCAGATTGGCAGCACCTAACTCAAGGGGTTAGTAATAGTGTCAAGTCACCTAGTGCATACCTGAGAGAAATAATTAGACACAGTCCCTGGGCACAAAAGCAGACACTAAGTGAAGCAAACACAGTGACAAAGAAAGACAAAAAAAAACCCAGTCTACTGCTTTCATAGTGGTGTAATTAGTGGGAGAAGCTCACCTGCCAGAACCTAACAGGTAATTCTAGCATGGGCAATGGAAATGAAAAACGGCAGAAAAAGCCAATATATACCCAGCCATGCTTAGACCACGTGGGTTTATTTGCCAAAGAAATGTAGTGTTTCATAGCAACTGTCTAAAATAATTTCCTTGCACTACTGAAAAGTGATAGCTTTTTTTCATTTGTAATTATAGCACACCAATCTTATTTTTGGTTTGATTTGACGAGGATCCCTGTATTTGTAGAAGAGACAGATTTGACCAATAGCACAGATATTGCTTTTTTCCGCAAAAGGAGAAAGAATTGTTTTAAAATAAGCCTTTCACACATAAGTAGACAAAATAATTGAAATAAAACCTGATTATATAAGACTTGTAATTAACCCATTTGTCACCAACCCATCTGTTACCAACCAATTTGGTTAATTCATTAAAACGAATTGCCTCATTACATTTAGCACAAATTATGAGAAGTATGAAGCTTTAACACTGTAAGGCAACAGAAAACCTTCCTGCCTTGTGGAGAAGATCCTAGTTGCCTAGAAAATCAATTAGCAGCACAGGCTGTTCAGTAGATCATTTACACCATCTTTTGGCAGAAGAGAGGACTGCAGTGCTATTGGGTTCCCTCTTCCTCCCCCACTCTACCAAGCTGGAAATCCAGACCACAGAAGACCTTACAACGAAGCTTGTCCTACAAGCTGAAAGCTTATCAACAAGTGTCTGACATTTAGAAAATAAAATTAGATGTCCAAAATGATGCCTTGCTAAAATGATGCTGCTCAAGAGCACCAAGTCTCAGCGAAGAACTTCATGCAACAGTGAACTGGAAGCGACTGCAAGTTTCCAGAGGTCTCTGTCCTCACTGAAGTTTTCAGAGGTTCTTGCTGACTTAAGTAATTCAAGTAACAAGATCCATCCCCAAAAAAAAAGTCAGTCATAAAATCTGTGAAGGCACCTTAAAAAAAATAGTAAATTAAATAATACTTTGACAAATATTAATATATTATTACAGATAAAGGAAGCCACCTCATTCACTATTCAGTGATAATATTTCCGGGGGAGGAAAGCAGTTATCTGTTGCTATCAAGTCCTTCATTAGCAGCCATGTAAAACCAAAGCGATAAGCAAAAATGCAGAATTATTAAGAAAAACCACATGTAATGGTGCTTTTTCTTTTTAAGCTGTAGAAAAATAAACAGAAGGCTGACAGAACGAGTGAACAGTTAAGGCAGCATTTTGAACATGTGCTTATGAACAGCTTTAAACAACAAAGACAATACCCAGCTCTCTAAACATCCAAAAAGCTATGCCATGGGCCGCCATGGAAGAAAATAAAATCATCGAAGGTAAGCGTCACTTCTCTTTGTTATGGGAAATACTTTCATACAGCTGTTAACAGGACACTGTTATTACACGGTATTGCGTTAGGCCGCATTAGCATTATGTGCAGTAATAGAACCCATGATTACAGAAAGGAGATAAATGGGCTTACATGGAGCTATTTCCCGGTATTCTTCATTCAAGTAACACCCGCTTTCTTCAGTTACCGTAAGACAAAAACATTAAGAAACTCTTATTCACAAACCTATTTATGGAAATATAAAAATTGAATGCTCCAGTAAGAAGCTAAATTTTTATTAAAAGTGTTCTCAGAATCCTGATTCTCTCCACTAAAGCAGGCCTAATGCTGCAAGGCAGAAACTTGGGACAGAAATACCCGCAACCAGAGCAGAAGTCACACCACTCATCTGCGTTCCGATGCCAGTTTGATCCCTGACTGCACCTCACACTCCTAACAGGGAGGAAGAATTTGAGGAGTCCAAAATTTTACCAGGATTTACCTGTAATTTTAGAAAAAGTCCACAGAGAAATTCTTAATTGACTGAAAACTGTTTACACAAAAACAGCTTAGGAGAGAAGAAGGAGTTTGTAACTCACAGCTCTAGATCAGATCACATTAATTTAAAAAAAAAAAAAAAATGCACAGCCTCACAGCTATTTCCAGTAAGTAGAAACACTGACTTTTTACCAGTGGGGGTCACAAATAATACCTTAGTTGAATCATTCAACTACAATCCAAATTTGAGTCAAATAAATGAGATTACAGTAAGCAAGTTAATAAACTCTTCATTACTCTAACAAGTCAAACATAAATTAACAAAGTGAATTTCACATTCTTATGCTGGAGAATACAGCCAGTAAGAAGGCTGGTGCACTGGGAGAAAAAACCGAACCCAAAACCTGGAGGTTTCTCTCCCAGAGAACAAGGGGATCGAATGGCTGTCAATGTGGTGTTCAGAAAACGCAACCATTGAAAGGGCAGCAGATGCAGGCAGAGGGGAGGGGAGAGATACCAAAGAGATGGGGGGGGTTGAAGAGAAGGTGAGGAAAAAATAGCAGAAGACAACACAGTGTGTGGAGGGGAAGTGTACCAGGTTACAGCCAATGAAACATCACAACCGTGCCGAAACACAGCCGTTGTACTCAACGGCGCAGCCACGCGACATGATTACAAACAGTCAGGGAAATATTCCCAAATTCACGATTCATGAAGTGAAATGCTTCCCATCACAGAAAGATCAACACCATTTCAAAACACACAGATGTCTAAGGAAATGCCAGACACCCACACACAGAGGTGTTGTTCAGTTTTTACTGAATCAGAGATCTTTTTTAACACGGCTGAGTTAGCTCTTCCGTACCTGGTACCACTTGTTGATGCCATGTGCTTCACAAAGCCTTTCTGCAGCTTACTTAGGTTAAAAGGAAACTGTCTGAAAGCTTCCCCATTCCACCTTGCTTAGAATGAGAAAATTCATCTGTTGACTGTGAGAAATATTTCTGTCATGCCTCAACTTTGCATTTCATTTCTCCATAGGAGCTCCAAAGGGCAGGTTTAATCAGAAAGCCTGACTGGTGCCATCTGCCAAGCTAATACATCCTTATGAACCCAATGAATCATCCCTGTCCCTCTTAATTTGGGCTTAAGCGTCAGAAGAATTTGGCATAATACCTGTAGCATGTTAAAATCCAGCTCTACAATCTACAGTATGTTCTACATCTTTGTGTAGGCTAATTTTACTACCTCTCAAACGTGAAGGCTATGCTGTCACTTCCACAGAGATATCTATTCCAGACAGATTGAAATGAGGCACAAATTTGAAAATTAACATTTGGAAAAACTTCCTGCCAATTGTTGCAGACATTTTTACCATATGCCAACAGTACCCTGCTAACCTATCACACCTTTCCATCGCCTCCTTTTAGGCTCTCCAGTCCCTCCCCATTCTCGCACATTGTGCTGGTTTTAGTTGGGATAAGGTTTCTTTTCTTCACGGTAGCTAGTATGAGGCGATGCTTTGGATTCGTGCCAGGCTATGGTTTAGGATTTGTGCTGAGAACAACACTGATAACACTAATGTTTTTAGTTGTTGCGAAGGAGTCTTTATACTAAGCCAAGGACTTTTTCAGCTACTGATACTGCACCTTGTCTACAAGAAGCTGAGAAGGGACACAGCCCAGACAGCTGATCAAAGTGGCCAAAGGGATATTTCATGCCATCCAACGTCATGCTCAGTATACAAGTTGGAGGAGTTGGCCGGGAGGGGCAATTGCTGCTCAGGAACTTGTTGAGCATCAGTTGGCCAGTGGTGAGTAGTTTTATCATTTTGGTTTCCTTCCCTTTTTGTTTTATTACATATTATTAGCCTTAGTAGTAGTAATAGTATTTTCATTACATATTATTATTAGTGGTATTATTAGTATATTTATTTCACTGACTTTCAATTATTAAACTGTTCTTACCTCAACCCACAAGTTCTCTTAATCTTTTTCCTCCAATTCTCTCCCCCATCCTACTGGGGAGGAGAAGGAACAGCTGTGGTATAGGTTGCTTAATGGGGCTAAACCACAACTCATGTATTTAGCAAAGGTCTGTACTATCATCTGTTGCTGTGTCACCAACCACACAAATCCACAGTGCAACCTAAGCACATACAACTAAGATATTCCAGAGCTAAGTATCAAGCCAGTAGCAGCTGTGGAGATCTCAGCCCAGGCAACCTTTGAGAGCCCCAGCCAGGTCTGGTACCTGCAAACTTGCACAAATCCAGCACTCTGACACCAGTCTTGGGCTAGCTACACTGCATGTAGTTTGGCTCTACTTTCACAAATCAAACTTAGGTCTTGCTGTTTAGATGCAGCCTAAAAAATTCCAGTCCTGACAAGGGTGCGATTTTCCAAACATTCAAAGCTCTATCAACCACATAAAAAGAGAGAAACATTCATTTTTTCACCTAAGTTCAAAATCCTTCCTATCTTTTTATACCTGATGACTGTCAATCTGGAGCTTCAAATAACAAATATCCTAAGGAAAACAGACTCTTGTCTAGTTCACAGACTATGAAAACAATAAAGAGCTTGTAGTTGAATTTGAAGCTAAGTAATTCCTCTTTGTTCCCTAAAACATATTCACAAAAAAGTAAAAGTATGAAGTCAGTTCAACCAATCTTCAGTAGTTGTGATACAGCAACTTTTTGCTTTTTGACTGTAAAAAGAAGTTTGAAAGTTATAAGAAAGCTGCCAGGGAAAATAGAAATTAAATATTTTGGTATTTGCACCCTACCTCTGCAACAAAAATCACCCAAGAGTCACACCTTCAGAAAAAAATAAAGCCTGAGAGAAACCAAATACTTACCAGGAGAGATGCTTTTCATGTTGAACACCCAAGGCATCAAACCAAAGTTCAGAAGAAATATTTTGTGTTGACAACTTGAATCGAATACCGAGCCATACATTCCGTTCCTCCCTACATATAAAAACACAAAGTACAGTGAAAGTGCAATTGTGCAAAACAAGGACAAGCTATTCTAAGCGTACAGAAAGTGTCAGGATGATAAACCACATAAGCACAGAATTAAATCAAAGTTAATGGCCACTAGCTGGTATTTAACTTACTTTCATTTCTCTTTTCTTTCCATTTTTCCACCTAGCCTACTCGGCTAATAAAACTGCCATTATAAGTGAGAAGCAAAGGCACGATTCAATGCTACATCAATTATTATGACTTTATTGTGACACACTGGTATTCAGTTGATCCCAGAAGGCTATACTGATGCTTTGGATGCAATTAATTTTTGATTGATCTAACTCACTCCAGTACTGCATGTAAAATGCTCGTAGACGTTTGAATAATTCTATTATATGTAGGAGATTACTGCACAGAGATCATTTGAAATTAATTGCAAAGTTATTTTAGTAAATGTAATACACCATTCCGGTCCTATTGTGGTAACAGTTATGTAATTGCTTTATAAAGTAAACTAATGAAATAAATGAACTCTGACTAATACGTGGCATAACAGGGCTGAAAAAGTGAAATCACCCTGCAGATTTCTTATCTACCTCTACAGGGTTAGGGCTGGTGAGCTAACTTGACCTTTGCAGAACTGAGTGGCCTCATAAAAAGGGTTTTGTTTCACTGGTCGAAGATGACCCTAAGGGAGGTGACTTCTAAGAGAACTGATAGAAGACAACCACCCAACGCCTTGTTTGCAAAACTGAGGACAATGAAACCATCATTATGACAAGGGGTTGCCAGAGCTTGGGTCGGTTTGTGTGTGCATGGTGAGTTTTTCTCAAGGCTAAGCATCACGCAACACTATCTGTCACACACCGAAAGTGAATTTTATGTTTTGAGCTGCTGGCTAGCGTCCAGCCGAGTCACACAGCACATCCAGTTTGCAGGACAGCATTGACATTAACAGTTTAGACTTCTGAGTGAGCCAGGTAATGTCAAGATTGACGAGCTGGCTTTCAGCAAGCAGGGTAAGAGTTTGAAGCTCTGCAAGTCAGGATCTGAGGAACACAACTGCGAAGTTAAAGCAGACCAGGCACACGAGGGGTTTTTACTAGCACAGGAGGAAGGCGGTCATTGCTGGAGGCTGACTCCAACTGCCATCTCTGACTCTCCCCCGGGAGCACTGCATCCGTATTTCAAATCGTTGCTCCGAAACACAGGAACATGATACTGTGCTACTTTCGGTAGGGTCAGTAGCCCCAGAGCACCCCAGGTGTCAGTACAGTCATTGTAAAACGTTTCTCTTAACTCTGAACCTTGTCACCAAGGATGTTAGAACACTTCCTGCCCTCAGCAAACGCTCACTAGAAATTACATTTTTAACCCCTTACTAAAAATACAGAAAAATGCATCATGAAATGGAAAATAAATACGTAATATTTGTGTATCTTGCACTTTTATTGTAGATACTTTCCTTTCTAAAATTAAGTTCCCTAATAATGATCTTATAATTTAATATCAAATCCTTTATCAGTGTTACAGAGGGACTAGATCAGCTGACGTCCCACATGACTTCACCTCGTCCACACTAACTCAAAGAAAAAATAGAAAAGCCAGAATCTGCAAAATGCTGATGTCTACATCTATCCTTACCAAAGGACAGACAGGTACAACAAACCATCTTAACAACTGCTCCAAGACCTGCCAACTTGCACCAGCATTAAGAATTCCTTAGGGAATTTGTTTCAGGTACTCTTTTAGTCGCAAGCTCCCAGCCGTACTGCAGTAGGCTGTTTTGGCAAGCATAACTAGATTTCTGCTTAAAAATGCAAGAAGAAAAAAAAGGAGTAAGAGAAGCAGCATTCTATGGAAAGGAAAAGGACAAACAAGGGAGTGAACAACAAAAGGAAAGCAAGTTTCACTTCTGAAATCATTTTAGCAAAAACCAGAACTCTTCTTCCTGGAGAGGGTGGGGAGGCACTAGAACAGGTTGCCCAGAGAAGCTGTGGATGCCCCATCCTTGGGGCCAGGCCAGGCCAGGCCTGGTTCAAGGCCAGGCTGGATGAGGCTTGGAGCAACCTGGTCTAATGGAAGGTGTCCCTGCCCATGGCAGGGGGATTGGAATTGCATGGGCTTTAAGGTCTCTTCTAACCCAAACCATTCCATGATGAAAATGCAGAACATCCTTTGGTTCTTACTCTAGGCTGGGATACCCCAATCACCTCTGTTAACATCAAGCACAGCAGCATCTGTGGGAATCCCAGCACACACTACCAGGTATGAACAAATGAATAGCCTTTTTCCCCACTAACTTTTCTCAGTGTTTGCACGACTAGAACTTATTTGCTGCATTGTGTACAGATTTTCAAAAGGAAGGTATTCTTTACATGCTGCTTCTCAATAATATTCCTAATGTGGACTTACTAGCATCCAGTCTGAAGAATTTAATCATAATCCAGACCATGTCATCTACAGGGAACCACCACTCCTGAAGACTGTCAGAAGCTGCAGTTTGTGTAAAATCAATAGTGCTTGGAACCGATTAACAAAATTGTAACATTTCATGTGTGACTTATTACTATATATATTTTTAAATGAAGAAAAATAAGTAGCTGCAAACTACCCACAGGGGAACACCCTTAATATCTCACAAATCCTCCAGTGTACCAGGGCTACAGAAAAATATAATTTTTCTTAATAGGTGTGTAAGTTACTACTCATGTGAAGAAGTGAATTTGACTCTGCAGCAGGTTTGAGAGTCTCCAAATGCCAGTGGCAAAAGCACTTTGCCCTGTTTACCCAAAGAACCATCGTTCCAAAGAAGCCAGAATAAAAATGAGAACGTACAAGGCACGCTTTTTCAGGGAGTCTGGAACACCTGGGTATGACACTGAAGACCAGGATGCACAGAGAATAATTGTCATTCTAGGAAAAATATTTGTTCAGTTGCTTTACTGTTAGTGGGGCACTAATGTTTGTGTTAGAAAAAACTTAGCAAGGGCTGGTGTTTTGTGTAGCTGACACAGCTACAGAAAGTTGTGTCCTTGGGAAGGATGAAAAAAGAATCCACTCAGCTGCCTGGACACCCACGACAGCCTGTCAGTGATCTGCTCTACCAGGCAGCACTACTTTCCTGGCCAAGTTTATTCCTATGTAAAAATGGGCCAACCTCCTCACAGGCGTAAGTGCAGGAAGAATTCCCCATGCTGTCAGTGTGGCAGAGTTCACAGAGTATCCCCAGTTGGAAGGAGCCCAATAAGGACCATCGAGTCCAACTCCCTACTCGCAGGACCACCTGAAGTTAATCATGTGACTAAGAGCATCACCCAGATGCTCCTTGAACTCTGACAGGCATATTAAGAGTGATACAAATAAATTCTCTAGCAGCCACAAGTTTTGCTTTTGTTTTGCTTTATTTGAGGCTGGAATTACCTTTGTCTGGCTTCAGAAGAAGATATGAAAAGTTGATCAGGATCCAAGCAGGCAAAAAGCAGGTGCTCAATAGAGTCAATGCTTTCAACATACAAGTGACATAGAAGCTTTTCCTAATTATTTGAATATTTTGTCTGTAAAAAGCATCAGTGCAAAACAACAGATTTATACTGTGGCACAGGAAAAAACCTGAAAAACTCCATGGCCCGCCTTGTCTCCGAAGCACGAAGGCAATTACCCCAAGGAAGAGGAAGAAGCTGTTTCCACAGTTACTGCCAGCCCACAGAAGCATGGTACAGGAATCAAAGTCAGTTCAGATTAACACCAGGGTGAGGGGGATGATTAACCACAGCTAAGTAGAGGGTGAGATCCCTTAATGTCTCGTATGGACTGTAGTAGCTAAACATGAAATCTAAGACCAAATGCAAATCATTACATGAGTTTAAGGAACCTCAGTCTCACGCCTCCAGAACACTGTCTGTAAAAATCACTGGCCACACAGAAAACATGGTAAGGGGGAAAAAAGAAAGTTGTGGAGATTGTGAGGTGGAAATCCTATCACAAAGAAACAGCTCCACCTTATGCCTGGGCAGCATGAATATTTTGTTGAAACCTACCTTCCCAGCAGACATCCAGGGGAAATCCAGCTAACATGATCCACAGAACAATGGTCAAAAAGGCGTCATTACAGCATCTCTGCTCTGGAGTTATTTTTTCCACTCCAGTGTTCGCAGTATTACTGGTGGCAATAACTATGCTCTCCACAAAACAGATGTTGTGTCATGACCTCTTTACTTTTCCAGGCTGAATTCAATGCCAGCAGTGAATTTTCTAGTGACAAAACAATGTTATGTTCAGCTGCAGTATTTTTCCACCTAATTCACAGCTGCAGGGAGGAGAAAAAAAAAAAAAAACAAACACCCAACACCCAGTCAGAACCCTTCATGAATTGTTCTAAGTTACCAGGGAACTAGTTTTAGGTAGTGTATTTCAATTCAGGTGACAGAATCCATTCGTTATTGGAAAAGCATATTTGCTTAACACCATCTAGCTCTGATCCTTTCTTTTTCGGACTTTACTTTGGCACCAGATGATTTGTAAAACTTGACAAACTGAAACTCAATTTAAAATTTTTTTTTAAATAATTAGTCTTTGTTTTTGCTTTGCTGTGATCAGGTGAACACCTTCTCACCTTGAACACAAACATTTAAGTCCAGAATTAGTGGAGTGCAATTGACTGTGCCTAAACCTCATTCTGAACCACTTTGGACTTTGCTCAAATATTACATTACTCAGCCGAAGGATGAGCTGGCGCACTGGGACAGGTTGCCCAGAGAAGCTGTGGATGCCCCATCCCTGGAAGTGTTCAAGGCCAGGCTGGATGAGGCTTGGAGCAACCTGGTCTAGTGGAAGGTGTCCCTGCCCATGGCAGGGGGGTTGGAACTGGATGGTCCTTAAGGTCACTTCCAACCCAAACCATTCTGTGATTCTATGATCCTATGATGTAAATAATTCATAGTTCAGAGCACGCAAAGGATCTCCTTAGGATACCACAACCCAAGCAGCAGGAGGACTTGAAGGAAAACAGAGAGGGCATCAAGAGAGAGCAAATATTAGGAACAATGAGACATAATATACAGGAGGGTTGATTCCTGGTTTTGTTTTTGCCAAGAAGATGCTGTTGGCAATGGCTGGTCATCAGTGTAGCAAGCAACCAGTGTGTATCACCCTGGGGACAGTATGGAGGGAAAAAAAAAAAGGGACACGCATTGAATTATTACACTCATACAGTTAAAAAAACCTGTAGCATCCTTTAAAAATTGGTCTGGATTTGCCAAAAACAATAACGTTCAGCAAAAGCACCCTATATAGAGCCTTATAAAATTTCTGAAGCTATCTTCTAAAAATAAGTAAGGTAATAGTTAAATCACTCCACACATATAAAAAAGCACAGCACATTTTCACACACAACCACTGTTCCACGGCCCATCAGGAGAAGCAGAGTGCTATTCCTGTGGCCAAAGGCTATCACAGTCCCCTTCTCTAATCCTGACTTTGTGAAATCTGTCAGTCAGAGAGGTCCTGCACATGCTGCCAAAAAGAATGAACAACAGGGACAAAAAATAAACCACATAATTTTACAAATTATTTCAGAGGCAAATTTGCAAGCTCCCCCTGGCCTCCCATAAGAAATGGTCTCCAGAAATTATTTAGCAGAACCCCTACTTTAATAACTATTTCTCAATCCATCAGTGCAAACTGGACTTCACTAACATTTAATGCTTGCTGTGCAGTAACAAACCTTTCCTTCGGTCTGTGATGTCCTAACACCTGCATATTTGTTTGACACACATGCTCACATTCATCTGGGCAAAATGTATTTGGCAGTCCCTGCATGTTGTCATAACCACTGCAAACATCAGCAGTTCCTGATGGCAACAAACGGCCTAGAAACTGATCAAGGTTCTGACATTTGGAAACAATTATTCGTGTGAGTGCCCAGGGGATTTATTGATAAACCATTTATTAATTGCAGCAACAAATATTAAGGGTGATTGCATGTAATGACTTGCTCAAGGACTGGGCAGTCCCTGCATGTTGTCATAACCACTGCAAACATCAGCAGTTCCTGATGGCAACAAACGGCCTAGAAACTGATCAAGGTTCTGACATTTGGAAACAATTATTCGTGTGAGTGCCCAGGGGATTTATTGATAAACCATTTATTAATTGCAGCAACAAATATTAAGGGTGATTGCATGTAATGACTTGCTCAAGGACTGTAATGC
>NW_010243005.1:0-15771 GCF_000690775.1 Eurypyga helias | reverse complement strand
CCCCCCCCCCAAGCTTGTTTGTAGCCAAGGAAGGTGTTTGGCCAATATTCCACGGCAGTGACATTTTTTAACAGCAAGTTCATACACCACTGCTGTTGCCTGTCATTTCTAATGACAGAAAAATACTATGTTATCACATAAGAAAAATTAGAGTATTACTATTGGTATTACTTCTTAATTTGATGAAGTTAGCCTGACATTGTTACTAGACTGCAGGTGTAGCTGCCATTCTTTCCTTTATTCTAAGAACAGGTATTAGTTTTATGGTCAATTTTATCAATAGCCATAACATTTATCAGCTGAAATTGCCATTTACATTTGAAGATACACACAAAAGGGGAGGGAGAGAGCAAGCTTTGGTTGCCAGACACACCCAAGCCTCCTCTAATACTTACCCGTACAATCATCCTTCAATGTTATTTCTGTCCCAGATGGTACTAGTTCATTAGTAACTTTTCCTTCATATACATGTTAAATCCCTCAAGTCTCTGAACTCCTTGTTAAAGTACTGTCAGTATTTAGTGTTCTTCTCTTTCAAACCTTTTCCCTTCTGCTTCATTAGTCCTTCTATAGTTACACACTTGATTTTAGTAACGTCCCTTTAAGCAACATCATCATCACTACACTGAGCTATTTCTCTTCAAGCCAACAATGCTGGTAGCACCATCCTGTAAAATAAACCATAATGACTATTAATGGGTACACAATGGATATTAAGTTACTACATTTTCTATTCACTCTTTCAAAGCTTTAACTGAAATTGATTAAATCACTGAAATTAAAGCTTTTCCCTCTTCTTCCCATGTGATGAACAGTCAGCCCTGGTAGGATCCTATGATTCTATGATCCTAATGATTTACTTCACTGCCCAGCTACCAGATCTGTATACTCCGTATTTGTTTTCAGTTTTTGTTATTCTGCTTTGCTTGTCTCAGTGTCTTTGGCATTTGTGCCAACAGCCCTAGTTCACCTGCACTCTCCCTCAGTTTGCAATCCTCCAAGTCGTTCCATTCAGGGAAATTTTGGCAACTGCAAACAGGCTAAACAGGTAAGATGCATTAAACTTGAAAAGGATAAATCATGTATTGGTTTCGACACACAAAACCAGTGGAACGTAAGAAGTTACCAACCACAGTACACTCATGACATTCAGCAAAAACAGCACATCTCCCAGCAGACAGTTCATCAGGGAATCTTTGCAGCTCCCTGAAAGGGATCACTTTCCAATTCTGTGTTTACATTCAGGAATATACACCTGTAGGGTTTTTTCCTCCTGAAACCTTGAGCAGCTCTCCCAAGAAAACAATCCTAGCTTTCTTGTCCTGCATGGCTTTACTACAGACTTTATCACAGCTCTCACACCTTTTCCTTACAAATTTGAGCCAAGGTGCTCACAGATGTGCAGCATGAGACTGAGACGCCATCCATGGGTCATGACACCTACCCCCTACGGAGAAGGGGAGGTCCCACCCAGCCTTCATCCGACCTTTCTGTGCTAAGCAGGACTTGAGTGGAGCCCTGGCACTTCCCTGTTCCTAGCCCCCCGCTTCAGCAGGGGTCCCCAAGGAACATGTGTAAGGCTACTGAGTAACAGTGTCATCCAAGGGGAGAAAGGAATACTAAAAACATCAGTGGAATTCTGAAGGAACCACAGAAAACCCCACAGTTTCCACAGGTTAACATGCACTCAACCCCAAATGGGAGGACTGTTAAAGAATGTTATCACACACTATTGCCTCTCTTTCAATGCATGAATAAATTAAAGCCTACTTGACCAGAAAATCAGAATGACAAGCAGTTTGTAACTCAAAGACTAAAGACTTTTCCTCAGAGGGACACCACGCTCCTTGCACATACACCACACTCAGCCACACTTCTGTTCCTCGTACTGGAACATCTCCCCACCCTGTCAAGAGACCGCTCAAAATCATTACATGATTAAGAGAAGGCACACGTGTGCACTTTATAGTACTTGTTTTATAATATTATTCCCCAAAAAACATTCCATTAGGAAAACATTGGTATTGCCAAGTCAAGCATCCTGAACTGAAAAGAAGCCACAATTAAATTTTCTCTGTAACCTGAATTTGCCCCTCTCCTTGCTGTCAGGACTTCCAAGCAGGCCGTAACAGCTGCCCAACAGTGCAGGAGTCAGAAATATTCCCACATTTAAGGAAGTTATGGGAAAAACTCTACAGTCTTCTCCCAAGCTCTTACGTTCTTCACTTTTTGAAGCTCTCTCTCCAAAGTGTATCACAACAACAAAACATGATTCTTGTTTACTAGCTCATTAGAACTACTCATATTAAGGACTGCTATCACATTTTTCTTCTTGACACAGCTTTAATTATTTCAGTCTTCATAAAGTGGGACAGACATAACACCTCTGTCCTGGTTCCATTACTGCTTGCTCAGTTCAGCGAGATGGCACAGAGCTGGGAGTAAGGGATGCTGAACACAGATGTACCCACAGGGCACAAAACCCAGCTCCCAGTCCACACCCACAGCTCTGCCAGGCACTTGCTTACCACAACTGAACAGGTGCCCTGGCGACACAAAAAACAGAGTTGTTCAACCTCTCCCTACATTACAACAGGAAACCCAGCTGTCCCTCCTTAGCTGCACACGGAAGCGCACACCCATCACATTCCGTGACTGAAGCTCGCTACAGCAGCGTGCGGTTACAGGCATCCCAGCCAAAAAGGGTACATCCCTCCTTCCAGGCCGCAGCGAGGTAGTGCATAAACCACTGTTCAGATCCATAAACTGGAGAACAAACATCTTTTTGTGGAATCAATCCAACACGCAGCAGAGACGAGCACTTCCTGCCGCTGTTTTGTTCAGATCCCCAGCTGCCGACGCTTCTGAGCATGCCTCGCGCTCGGCTTCCACGGCCCAGCTGTACCTCAGACGTGGAGAGCTTCAAAGTGCACTTCCAGCATCCAGTGCAAACGAACTGCGTTTACACAGTGCTACCAGCAAACGAGTTACAGATTTTCTGCCGAACAAAATCATTACACCTCAGCAGAACTACTGATGCAATAACGCGGTTCAAAAAGCCTCAGAACCTCTCGCTTCAGTATTATCTTTAAAATAAGGGTAATTAAACCTTAAAAAAAAAAGCATCACATTCAAACAGGAAGAAATACAAAATCCACACAAAGAATTTCAAGGTTTAGCTTTAAGCACTATCCAGAGGCCAGCAAATTAGGACAGGCTGACCTCCAGGTACCCACACTCTGGCAACCCTTCATACCAACTAACAAGTCAACACCTCTTTCGGGTGCTAAACTGCGGTCAACACTCAAGCTTCTATCTATTGCTTCCCATGCTCAGTAAAGCAGATTAAAGTAAAAAGCTTTAACTCCTTATTTCTTAAAAAAAAGGCACACAAGCAGTCTTCCCCCTACTTCTACACGTACAAGTGAAATATTTACAGTAGTAGAACGGAACAAACAGTTGAACAGTTGGTTGGTACCTGACACTCGTATTGCCAGTTGCAGCCTAATTCAGCTAATAAATCTGCTCCCAGCCACTTAAACAGTTTTTAGTGCAACATTGTTAAGAAGCAAAGAAACCTGGTCATTCCCATCCCTACAAACATACCTTTCGAAAAAGCAAAGAAGAAAAACGGTGACTATAACGATGCCACTTCCTACAAAACCCCAGCAGTAACTTTTCTCAGTATGTGTGTCAGGAAACAGTGTCTAGGTTTCTAAGTTGATACATCAATTTATACACAGAAAATCCAACTGAATTTAAGCATCAACTGTACCAAAAATACAAACAGCACTCCAATAACCTTCAACTGGAAGACAAAACCAAAATGTAAGGAAAAAAGTTAATTTGGTGTTACCCTATTACATAACCATTAAATCTTACAGCTGTTTGAATGTCATTCACCCAACTATTTAAAAAAAAAAAAACCAAACACATCACTATGTATGAAATCTTAATTTTTTCTACAAAGACGACAGTTTTATTCTCCTTT
Source organism: Eurypyga helias (assembly GCF_000690775.1). Lineage (NCBI taxonomy): Eukaryota > Metazoa > Chordata > Aves > Eurypygiformes > Eurypygidae > Eurypyga > Eurypyga helias. Next base: position 11,780 of record NW_010243005.1, on the reverse strand, counting down.
GGCTTCAACTAAAGGATTGAAGAAGAACACTGCAAAACAGCTTAATTAGATTTACAGAGAAGCATCCCCTTGTGCCTTTGACAGCCTGGCAGAATGGTAAACAAAAGGGCAACTTGGACAAGTTCAATCTCAACTTTGTCCCCAAGTTTGACAGAGTTTACTTCTTTATAAATAAAGCAATTAACAGCTTTCACATTAAGGATCACACAGATAAATAAGAAACCAGGCGACAGCTTCATAGGTCTGCACTTCCTGTCCCTCCTTGCAGTTTCCTGCCACGTTATATATATTTTTTGAAAAAAACAAAACCGAGCCAACCACCACTGAACTGCTTACCAATCAAGCTCAAAAGAGAAATGTATCCTTAATTTGCAAATGAGCAATGATTAAGCCACCTTGTCTTCCTGAATCACATGAAATTGCGTTTTCACTTAGGGAGATGCAAGAGACATTTATAAGCCTTTCCAATACAAAATCAAACTAATCAGTTTAAAAATGTAACTTCTCTTCAAATGCATACACATCATTTATGTTAAAAGATTTACGAGACTAAAACAGCTCACTATCTGAACAACGAGGTCTCACATCACCCTATTTATGACAACACTAGCAGAAGTAATACCACTGTACAGCTGGCATCGTAAGACTAGACAAGGCAGCACTGCTTCAGGCTCATGTTGTACAAAAAGGTCTTGTCTCCAAAGCACTGTAAGTGCAGGGCTATACTAAATTTTTCATTCCATGTGGCTACTAAAATTCACTGTACGGACAGAGTTCATAAATTCAACTGTCTTGGTTTTTTTAATTATGACCAAGTAAAGGAAAATAAACCATATGCATTACCAATTTATAATAAAGAAGTTTCAACCCTCTGGAATATATGGAGCTGTGCTTCATAAACTCCATACCTGATAGAAACAAGGAAAAAAAACAGCTGCAAGACAAAAGAACTACCAAATTGACTTAACAGGACAGAATAACATGGAGTTTGTTTTATTGTGACAGATTTCCTAACAACTGTGGAAGAATCCCCAAGCATCTATCTACTACCTTTCAGCCAGGCAACGGAGACACGGTCGCTAGCTGAGGAAGTGCACCTTTCTCTCCCACTATCACATTTTGACTTCTCTGTGATAATTTTTTTCAATCACCAAATTCTCATATAAAGTATCTATGGCTGGAGTCTCCAATACCAAAGGTTAGAAAATGTCTCTAAGAGTACGAAAGACACTGACAGCAGAAAGCACTTCACACTGTGAACTACAGTTACCACGATGAACTCCACAGCGCCAGTTCAGTGAAGTATGACTCTAAGTGCTCTGAGGATCTGCAGAGTTGCTACATCAAACTCAAAGCTTTTGACTGTACATGTCTAAGCACACGTTTTTCATTGCTTGGTGTTTTTTGGTCCATGCAACCACTGCAAAGGCAGCACTGGTGACTATAAACCTGCCACTTGTACATTCCAAAACTGCCAAATTCAGATCTTGGACCAGCAATAAAATGTACCATCAGTAAACCTACAACAGCAGCCCAATGTCTAATTCTAGAGCTTCAGAATCTCCAAATTGTCAACAATTTAAAAAAATCAATACAAAGGTTAAGATTGAACATGTAAAGGAATAAGACATGAGGAAAACTGGTTGTAACAAAAAGGAAACTCTCATTATTGGACAGAAAATGCTTCAATATGCATAAATCCTTGAAAGAAATATTATTACACATATGCAACATTCAATTTCACACATAAGATAAAATCATTTTTATTGACAAAAATTTGTTTGTGCTGGTGTTTAAAATCTCAGATAAAAACAATGGAATGAAAGTAAGAAGTTATATGATCAACCAACCGTCTGGAACTTCAGCGTCAGCATGACTGTACGTAACGCCTTCTGTAAAACACTGCTCAAACCCTTCTCTTTTAGCCAAGCCTTCGGAGTATTTTTGACAAGTTAATCAATACCCTCATAAAGGAACGATATGCTGAATGAAATAACCTTACACAGCTAGCATGGACACATGCTGTGTATTCTATTCATTTACTTGCAAACGTCAGAACTTTTTGTTCACCGTTTTACACTCGAAAACACCGACAACTCAATCTCTGCATCACATTATGTTCAATTCCAGTGACAGTTACCTTGGTACTGGTCCTCGCTCTGTGTTACCTTCAGCTTTGCTTTTCTTTTGTGGGTTTTGGTTTTGCCAGACCATTTATTTTCTCACCAGTCAAGCAGCCCACCATGCCAAATAAGCGCATTCTTGATTACATACAAGCCACGTGATGTCCTCATACATGTGCTCGCCACTGGCAAGAATGGGAGCGCTCCACATGAAGTCTGTCAACAAGGTTATGTCAGAAAGGCTATCTTAGATCTTCGTTCATTACCAAAGAGGTTATTTGAAGAAGAGTTTAGAAAAGAATGGTGCATAAAAAGAAAATTACTCAGCTCTCTTTCACTGTACTGACCAGTTTAGAGGACAAAAGTATTATTCAGCTGGCAACCTTTTACACTGCCACTCCAACATCCACGCTTCCAACACACACATGTGGAAACCTTCTTCCATACATATCTTACACAAAAAAATACAGCCCTTTACTGCAAACATGTATGAGAACAGTTCTGCCACACGAACATCTCATGTTCCTTTCTTCATGTACCGGGAGAGGAACTGGCTTCTGACAAAGTGGAGCAGCTTGGTCTCTGTGCAGAACATAGTAGCGATGGTTGCTGCAAAGCAGAGAGCCCCCACGCTGATGTGAATCAGCCTTGCCATCCAGCCCTTATCGCAGCAGAACAATACCTACGACAAAGGAAACAGGCAAGCACGGGAAAAGTAGTCAGCACAAAGTACACTCGCTGTCTCAATAAAAAAAATAAGGTCCACACCTCTCCAGAGCATGCTAATGCCACCATCAAGCTGAGCACGGTTTTGCCACATGCACTGATCCTACAGTAAACTTTTCGTAGTCACGACACTTGCTTTCTTAAGAAAATTCTGTCAGCAAAAGCAAGCACTCAGTAGATACCCGGTAAACGTGGAGGTGACTATTAGCCGGCATGCAGAAACACGTTAATCGAGGTATTAGGAAAACTCTACTGGTGCTATCACACAAGTCTGCTAATTTGCAACAACGTGTTAGGCTATTTTCTAACAAAACCCCACTGGAAACCTGCCATTCCAAAACATAAAGCTCTCCTTTCTAAGGCATAATGGATTTTCAGTCTGTCAAATTTTTGTACACTGAAATGCTACCATCTCCATAATAATTAGTCTGCACAATTGCCATCTTGTAGTCTGAATAAATGTGGTAAATGTGCTCTTGGCAATTTCTGTTTCTTGTTTTGGTTCTTTTTCCCTTATCGCTTTTTTATTACAGAATCTTTAGTAACAGTTTTTGTGCGCTACTGCAAAGTTCCAATTATTATTAAGAACTAAGGATCCAGATTTATCTACAGACAGCAGAAATGTGTTAAATTTTATTTTACTTGTCAGATACACCTGCTACAGGTGGCAGAGAGAACTCCACCAACGATAAAAATCTCTTCATGACGTCTCTTTCCTTGCCTGTGATGGAAGCCTTCCAGCCCACCCTCAGAAGCCTTTTTTGCTCATGGTACTTCTTTGCTTGTGGACACAAAAGTCATTTGACACCAGCTTTCACAGGGAAAGCAAAATCTGAGGAAGATGCTTACCTCTGAGAAACCAGTGATTGTTCCACTTAGGATATAAACGAGTACCAAAAACGGTGAGGGAAGCAGGCCCGCCAAAGGCCTGTAAGGGCTTTCTCTGAAGTAGTCATAGATATAGTGGATGCTGTGAGCTATCCGAATGCCCATGTTGAAGCAGTTGGCAAGGATAAAGCCTACGCTGCCATGCCAGTAGGTCAAGAAATAAGAGATGCACAGAAATGTGAAGGACAGGGCCAGCATAACAAAGTTGTACCTAGGGAAAAAATGAAACAAGTTAGCAATGTATACAGCTACACTACTTATTTACTAACTTTGTCTTTGAGCACATATCACAATTTATTTTCTAAAATGAGGAACAGAAATTCTCTTACAACATTCTAGTAGATGATAAATTTGAGAACCAAGATGTTAATAAAAAGAAAATCTTTGAAAGAATGGAAAATATATCAAATTAAACCAAGAACTACATTATGTGAAAGAAATTCTGTTTCATTAAATCAGCTATATGCTCATTTCAAAGTCAAACTAGTAACAATGATGAGTAACGTAAAACTTGGGGATATTTTTCTCATTTTATTTCAGATATGTATTAAAGAAAAATTATGCTCAACAACATGATGCTTTATTCAGTTTCTGCTCCAAACAGTAGCTTTGAAAACAAGTTCACCCTTTAAAGGGGTCATGAAAGCCACCCTTGTTAAATCTAAAACATAATGCTTTGACTGTGGGAAGTAGACCTCATGGAAACTAATTGGGGAAGGCTTTATAAGGGACAGCTGCTACGGAAGTGAAAAAAGCTTGATGGTAGTAGCACTGGGAAAGCAACCCAGCTTCAAAGACAATAGCCCAGGGTGAACACAGGATCAAGAAATAATCCAGGCTGGAGGGGATCCCAGGAAGCCATCTAGTACTGCTTCCCACTTCAAGCAGATAAACCACTGAATTCACACCCACGGTTTGAAGCGTACCTGACATACAGTACTGTACACAGACACGCTGAAATCTACTGACACACAGAACCTAATACACAGTAACTGTGCCTGAAAAACCCTGACAGCTGCCGAATTTTAATGACTTAAGTGACAGGCTGTCTTAAAAACTGCAACTTCAAGCGCATACTTATAGAAAACAAGACTTCGCATTTAAATCACTTTTCCAGTTAGTGATATGCTGAAAGCTAATTTAACAATCTTGTTCCTTAATTTTTGACCTTTTTACCCAAACATTTCAACAGTTGCTAAAGCTTCTACATCTAAATGTACATGCAGACAGCTAAATAAGGAGCTGGTTTTCAGTGGGGCAGGATAATTTCATGCTGATTTCAAATGCACCAATCTCTCTACAAGGTCATTACAAATCAATTTTTAAGATCAGTGATTATCAACAAGCATCTAAAACTACCCAAAGGTAGCCCACGTTTGTTTGTCCATCCGCTGCACCTGGCTCTGGAGACAAGGAACAGTTCTTAAAGTAACTGCAGAAAGAAATTTGCTCCCTGGGAAAAAAGCATTTCCAGGCACCTATCCACACAGAAAAAATGTTGGGTTTACAGCTGAGCTCCAAGCTAAGCATACGCAGATTAATTAGACGAATATTCTGGGGACACCATTTCCTACCTGTCTACCTCCTCTTTGCACATCAAGGCGAAGGTAAAACATTCCGTTACTCCATTGATGGCAAGAAATAGGACATATAAAGAGTAACATCGGAGCAGAGCTGGACCTAAAAAACACATGAGAATGATAAGCAGATGATGATTTCTTTTAGAAAACTGCATTGTTTTTACACTCAGAGATAAAAGTTGGAAAGCTACCACTAATAATGGAAACTTAAGTCCATTTGAGTAAGATTCTTGTCAAGATACCTTGACATGAACACAAATAAACAAGGCAGAATAAACAGAAAAATAAACCCCCAAACACCCAAGAATAGCAGTTATTACAGTAACAGAAAAAGATATAGATTAAAAGAAGTATATTATTCAAAGAGATTTCCCAAATAAAAACATTTATCATAACCCAAATCTTCTATTGTACAGAAACCTGTGGAAATTAAACAAATAGTCATTATCAGGTACTATAAAAATCAATAAAATATTTAATTTTGAACACAACTGTAAGAAAAACAGACAGGCTATTCAGAATATTCAAAACTGTGCTAGATAAAAAACTATGTTCAGAATTTTATGGGTCAGAGATAATTTATACATGACTTCAAAATTCACCATTCAGACCTTAATCTTTTCCTTGCCCCTCAGAATTTAGAACACTGGGAAAAAGACCTGGGGCGGAGCTGAAGACTTTCTTCTCAAGTATGCCTAAAAACATTACACTAGAGAGCACCTGGGGAACAAAAATTATCCAAATTAATTTAACTACAAATATCTGGTCACATAAGTCAGTACACATGATCAGCATTTCATTTTCACACCATCATCGTTAGGGAAAAAAGTAAATTACTTCTGAGTCACTTGACTTGTATCCATATTCCTAAACACAGTCCTTTCCAGGCAAGTCAGCATGTCGAAAATGTTAATCCCAGACACCCGTTCTTGAAGAGGGAGGGACTTTTTTCATTTTAAAAAAAAAAAAAAAAAAAAGTTGGCTGCTGGGGTCCGGAATGACAATCTTTCATAACATTACTTTCAAAATTAGAAATAAATCTGACAGAACCAGGAGCAAGATAACTCAAAACAACATGCAAGAGTTACTAACATTTTTCTTGCTTGTGCAGACACAGGGTTTTCCTTAAAATTACTACATAAATCAAGCACCAGCTTCAAAGTAACGTGCAAGGGTCTGAAGCCAAAGTATCTAAATGCTTAACATCAGGAAACAGAACGAGCCCATGGGATTGGAATATATCAAATGATCTTAACACTGAACAAGGTAAATGCAATTTATTTTAATATCCAATAAGGAATATTCCACACTTATGGTCTGAATGTGCATAACTCCGACAGGAGCAACTGTCTTCAACACAATATATCGTCAGGTGCTTTCAACTTCCCTGTGCCTTTCTCTTAGTTATAACAGATGTGAAATGGAAAACGCAAGCTAGAACTCTCCTCCGATGGCACATGGGTAAAATTTCCAGACAGAAATGGAACAAAAACACTTTGAGGAGCCGCTAGACCTACACCCCAGACAGATCAGCTAGGAAGAGTCATTACATGGGGCTCAGCTGTAGATGTTTTTTTCTACCAGGAGCTAATGCAGGTCAACTAACCAACCAGTGGAAGACCCTAGAAAATGCCAGTCTACAGTTTCTGTGTTTGTTTCAAGAAGGTATTAAATGAACCTCTATTTTCTCTCCTGAAAATCAGAGGTGACCTACAAATCCCTTGACTGGTTCTGCAAACAGATTTGGAAAACTTACCCCTCAATATGTACAACTATAGCAAGATCGTTACCATTATATGGTTTAGCCATATAAAAACCAGGTATTATTGTTTCTATGCTAAAACTATGGATTCTTGGTTTCCAGTTTGTTGTATGGGTTTTCAGGGGAGGGGTTATTCTTGTTTTAAACAGAGTCAGCAATTTTACATCACAGAGACACCAAACCATCCTTTAAAGTGTTCTGTGTATCAAAGGTGCTATTATACGAAGGCTGAGTTCTGGATTCAGACAAGTCAAGTCACCTATTTCAAGAGGGGTTTTACAGAAAAAAAAAAATTAATCTGCTGATTTACCCAAGAACTCCTAATAGCTGCAGTTTTTCCTTTTAAAGAATGGCTTCTTTGCCAGCTTTATAAATCTTTACCTGTTCCAGAACTAAGCATTGAGCCTCCATAAATATCCAGCGCCAGCTGAGAATAGGCATAGCCAAAAACTGTGATGGTAAGGCCAATCAGAAGTACAAGTTTCAACAGCAATTCTAATACATTTGCAGCCATAGCGACATCATCCTGAAAAACAAATGTGGTCAATTACTCACATCAGAATCAATATAATAGTTATTTTCATATAGAAAAGCTACTTCACACAGAAAAAAAAAATCACTTTGCACAGTGTAAATAGGTGTGAAACACCTTTTGCTACTGAATTATCCATGAACACAGCCTTAACTTCCACTGATTTTTATGTATTTACTATGTCCATCTAGGATTTGCACATCACAAGTTCTACACGAGCGTTAGCCATGAACGTGTCTGCTAAAGGAAGGGTGCAAACAGCACTTCCACCTGCTCAGCAGTCAGTAAACGGCGAAGAAGAGCACGGCATCTGCCCAAGGCCACAGTTAGAGTCAGCGGGAGGGTCAGATTTTTATTGCAGCGTGAGATTACAGGATTTGCCACACCAGAACAATTAACTTGTCAGTTCTCCTACCTTATTGCAAGAAGCATTCTTGTCATTCTTATAACATAATTTCACTATGTAGAGGGAAAACTCGTAATTGTTTTGCCAGCTATACACATCAGGTACACTATACATGAAATATACATATCCATACACCTTTCTTAGCCCAGCAAAGACCTGAAGAACGGGGTTTGTTTAACTCTGTGCTGATGTGCAAGTAGCAGGACTGCTGCAAAAAGGTGTCACAGTGTCAGACAAAAGCCCAGGCTGACATTCATTACCGATCAAAAATTTCTTACCTGTAGCACACATGAATATTACTCTGGTACAAAGCCCTTGGTCATTTAACCATTGATACTTCACACACAAAAGCTCAGGAAAAATGCAATTATTTTCTTCCCAAAACCGGATTCTTTGGAACCATTACTGTTTAATATGTAACATCTATTTATTTGTTTAATAATTAACAGTATGTATTTGATAGATACAGCATGCTTTCATGATTTAAATAATTGCCCGAGTCTCTCTGGAAATACACAGTACAGTGGGGTTTACATCACACTGTTTGAAGCAGATGATGTTTACTTCAGTTGTAACACCAGGCAGTATTATGCCGCTGAATACCTTAATCTCTATTTCATTCATTCACCTCTCCTATGATGAAAGGCTGCAAGAACTGGGCTTGTTCAGCCTGGAGAAGAGGAGGCTCCAAGGAGACCTCATTGCAGCTTTCCAGTATCTGAAGGGGGCCTACAAGCGTGCTGGGAGAGGACTTTTTACAAGGGCCTGTAGTGACAGGACAAGGGGTAACGGGTTTAAACTGAAAGTGGGGAGGTATAGATGAGATATCAGGAAGAAATTCTTCACGGGAAGGGTGGGGAGGCATTGGGACAGGTTGCCCAGAGAAGCTGTGGATGACCCATCCCTGGATGTCTTCAATATGGCTCGGAGCAACCTGTTCTAGTGGAGGGGGTCCCTGCCCATGGCAGGGGGGTTGGAACTAGATGATCTTTAAGGTCCCTTCCAACCCAAACCATTCTATGATTCTATGATTAGCATTTTACCTATTTTCTTTTCGGTCCAGCCGCACTCGACATTTTTATTTTCCACTTCAACTTTTCAATTTTAACAGCCTTTATACTCAAATCTCAACATACACTTCTGTCAGTAACACCCCTGTGATGCAATTTGTCTGTAACAAAAAAAATCAAGCATTTGACATGTAATTAATCCAAAATAAACGTACCTGCTTGTGATCCTTGACATTCTTCCCTCTTTCCAACACTTTAGCAAAAAAGATGTAAAAACTCTCCTCAATAGGCAAAAAGATAAACCTGGCCACCAGTGAACCAAGATTATTCACGATATCATATACACCTTTAAAAAACAGAAATAAAACAAAACCAAAAGCATAGCAACAACCTGTAATTTTTTAGACGCATTTTAATTCCAAGTCTTTCACAATGACATGAATCCTAATTTAGCATTTCCACTGAACAAAGAAAACAAGTGCAATTTAGTGCAGCATTAAAGCAGCGTTCCCTAAAAATTCTGAGAGTCACAGCAACGACAGCTCAAAATGACAAGGCCTGCTCGTAGATGGCAAAGCTAGGACGGAAGCATCAGCTACAAAGATGTGAACCTAGGAACAGCAACAAGCCACGTTTAAAATTCTTACTGTAGAGGAAGTTAAAAGATCCTGATGAATTTCACTGAATGGAAATGGGAATGTACTGATACAGGAGAAGAGAAAGATGGCTATTTATAGTGAGAGGTTCTTCTTTCTTTTTACTTTCACTGAAGTGGAAGAACAATCCTACATGACATTTTACCAGCACTTCCATCCTCAGCAAGATACTGCTCCGAATCTGCTAACACATGTATGTAGGTACGTGTATATACACACACACACAGAGTACAGCCATCGAGAGCATGCACAGTCAGGCAAACATGTAAGTGCTTTACATATTCACAGTGAAACGATAGAATAAGCTTCTGGCTGACTCCAGAGGCCTTGGAACCAATGTTTCTCAGCACCTTGAGAGTACAAGCATTTTTGTACGCATTGCTCTTTGAAAGACCCAAGTGAGAGGCAGCTCAATTGTTCCACAGAGAAGACTGATCAGAAGCAGCCACAGTTACTAGTGGCAAGCACATATACCCAGTATTTATGGGGAAAACATACTAACACCAGCAATTAAAAGTAATTCAAACTAACCAAGGACCTTTTAACAGTGGGCAAACAACTACAGCCTGTTTTCCTTCCCCAAGCTCTGAATACCACAGGTGCTGCTAGCTCAGTCATCTGAACACCTACTGCCAGACGTTACTCTGTAAGCACATGGATCCCAGAACATCATCCCGTGTTGAGTTGCAATGCTACAAACAATGATGGTCTTGCTGTAACAGCTAACACAGATTCAAAAGGAAGACAGAAAACAGAATTACAAAAACTGCAGACAGACAACTACAGTAGATCAGCTTCTATTGAAGCTGTTTTTTAAAAAAGAAACAAGATACATGGTATCACATATCCAACTGGAAAGTTTTGATCCAATGAAAAAATAAAATTAAAATCCAGGATCACAAATTAAATTCTTTTCTATACTTTTATCAACCATCTTCTGAAATGTAGTCAAAAAGGCTTTGAAATCTCCGATTTTCAAGTTATCTTCAAATACTTGAAGTCATTTTCAGAACGTACCGAAGAGCAGTGAATAAAAACTGTGTCAGCACCCAGCAACACCATCCCACTTACCCTGATCTCCAAAATTTAACACGTTCAAGAAAGTCATCACATATCGTTCACCTGTAAATTCAAAATTAAAAAAATTAAGAACAAGTCCCTAAATCTTTCCCAATACTGGTTCAGGTGCTACCAATAGTAAGAGAAAGTGAAACAGGGCAGAACAGAGTTCAGAATACCCTAAAAAATTTCATTTAGGTTGGTAACATCTGCTGGCAACAATCTCAAAGTCACATGGCCCACCCACCCATCCTTCTCAAGTCAATTTTGTAAAGAGCATTTACCAGCCCTTCTCCATCACAGCTATATATCAAGCCTCACCCTCTGTCAAAATCTGTTTCAGGAAGGATTGTTTGAAGAAACTCCAAGTCAACCGTGCTTCCTTCCAGTTAACGAAGGTCTGCAAAAAAGAGTACAGAAATATAATAAACATGGATTGGAACTACAGAGTGGAAATAGAAAATGCAAAGCCAGTATACTAGGCTGGCTCTCACCGCACCGATGAGGAAAACCCACACACTGTAATAGTTACTAACAACTAATCTAAAATATCGCTAAATTCAAGCACCAATATTGCTCTGATCTGGCAAAGACTTTTTCCCTTGCTGAAAATAAATGCTGTTGCAGGTGAAGTACCCAAACAAGCTTTCTACAGAAAATACTCAAAGTTAGGGATGAGAAAACACCCCCATGCTGCTTAGCACGCCACTATAACTTCCACCTTCGCTGTAGAAATAAACTGCTTACTGCTCTCCCAATGTACCTATGTCCTGCAACAAAGAACTGCATTTGTCTTGTCAACCTCTAAATCTTTTGCAAAATGTTTTCTTCCTCCCTGTTCTCTTTGCATTTCTTTCTCTGCCTCATTTTCTTCTGAGAGAACAGAGATATTTTAGCGTCTGTAGGATGCTGTGTACCACCATGTTTATTTTGTGGAAAAGTCCAAGTACCAAAACCCATGGTAAAATGGTTCTGGTTTCTTTCCTGACTCAGATCCAGCAATACCTGCTCATTCCAGTGCAAGGTCCTGCACCTGGG